>NW_027658713.1:0-12500 GCF_041902795.1 Electrophorus electricus | reverse complement strand
GATACAACAGCAACACGTCAGATGTAAAGGCTTCATTCTGATGATGGCGGCAAAAGGGCATTTTGACATAACGTCGCACTCTGGCACGATACTCGCCAGCGTAGGCCACTTACTCAGTTTAAGGCATTTAGCTGACACGTTTCTACAAAGTGACTTACAATTATGACTGAGTACAACTTGAGGGTTAAGGGCCTTGCTCAGAGGCCCAACAATGGCGGGGCTTGAACCAGCAGCTTTCTGCTTACAAGGCAAGGACTCAAACCACCGAGCTGCCACTGCCCTGTGGCTTTAAATGGTGAGAAACAAGGAACAGGTTAGCGGGATTAGTAGGTAAGTGACTGGAGGCCAGGCAGGTGGAGACTGTGATCCTGAGCAGGACTGGGCGTGGCCCTCCTGCTGGATGATTGGCCAACCGTGACACTCATGTGGAATCAGAGTAAATTCTTTCATTTTCTAACGTTGGGGATCACCAGTCATGCCTAACGCTTTGGAAACAAGTAATAAACATAAATATTGATTTTTCAAGATGTTTATTATTGAAATTACATTTACATTCTGCACTATATCCTGTCACAGTCATGGTTATTTCAAATCCGGTGTAATGTAGTACAGCGAAAAATCAACAAAAATTGAGTGACTGTCCAACTTCAGAATCACAAATTCACCTCAGCAGAGAGCAGAAAACAATTTTGGTGGCTCTGCTCTAATTTTATGTAAAAGAAAATTGCTCTTGTGATGTACCTCTTTCAAAATAAGTGTATAAGCCTTCAAACTTACTCCCAGTTTAGATACACATACCTACAGTACCAGTCAAAATTTAGGACACACCTGACTGAATATATGAATCTAATGCATGGTTTGTTTCTAAGAAAAATATCATTTGTGAAAGGTATTATATGAAAGCCTATATATGAGTTCATTTTGAAAACTCACACATACACGCACAATTTTAGATGCCACCTCAGCAGCTAGTTTTTTTGCAGAACTTTGGTTCCTCACCCTACAAGTGCTCTGCATACGTGAGAAGGTCTTAAGGACTGATGGAAAAGCATCATAGGTGATGCATCCTGAAGCAGATTAAGAGAACACCAACAGCATGCAAAGCTGTCACTGAAGTACAGGAGAGTTAGTTTAGCACAGCATAATCACACATGTGTTATTTCACTGGTTTGATACCTTCCCATATAAATGTAGAAAATAGTAAAAACAAACAAAGACTAGGTGTGTCCAAACATTTGAATGGTACTGTATGTGTAATTGTTTAATTAATTTTAATTATTACACTTTTCTTCATTATACAAATCATATATATATATATATATATATATATATATATATATATATATATATATATATATATATATATATATATATATATAATTATTATTATTATTACTAGTAGTAGTAGTAGTATTATGTCAAAAAACTAAATAATAACATTGTTATATTTTCTTTTTAGTCATTAACTTTGGATGTTCTGTTATCATTTGCTGACACAGTTACACAATTTTTCTCTTTCTTCACCAAGGACCCAAGAAACAACTGGGAACATCTTTGCTTCATTCATAACAAAGCGAGATTTATATCAGCAACCCAAGGTTGCTTTCTAGAAAGTATAAGCTGCCAACATTACAAAAAGGGGTGAGTGTTGACAGAAGAGGAAAGTTTTGTGCTTGGCTTTGAAAGTGGAAGAATAATCTTACGAATAATCTTAGCATTTAGGGACCATGACCCTGAAAAACCTGCAAACCATGTTAAATAATCTGACCTTGGCAGCCAGGAGCCCGGTGTCTGAGCAGCTGAGCGCAGTGTACGAGAGGAGAAAATGTATGGAATGATACCTGTAGTCAGTGAGCCTGCTGGAGAACTGAAGTGTTCTGAGTGGCAGCTTTTCACTGTGGGCTGAAACTCTCATGGCCAAGTGTACTGAAGATTTCATAAGATTTTTCAGCACAAAGACCAAAGAAAGGGGAACTGCAGAGATCGGCTAAAGTCAACATGAAAGGATGGATCAGGCTCTCGCCATCTTTCATGTTCAGCAAAACGGGTGATCGGTATCGAGGGGATAAAAAGAAGTGGCAAAGGTTACATGGAGGTGCTGTACTACAGGGGAAGGTTTAACTAACACCCCATCAATGTTAATCTCAGGTTCAGGGAGTGCAGACATAAGGCCAAAAAAAGTTTGTAGGAACAAAACTACATTCCCCAACTACCGTGCTTTTTGGACAGTTCTGTTTCCAAAATTAAGTATTAATTACCCTAAGGAATACATACAGTAGCTCTGCAATTTTATATAACTTTATCTGTGGGCTGTTAATGCTTGCACGCTGAAGAGTCTTTTTCGTTGTTATTATTCGCGTTACCCAGGGGTCGCCCCTGTGTATCAGCTCTCCACCAACGGCGCGTCTAATTACGTGTAATTAAGCCCTGGCTTTTTCAGAGAGCAATCCCTGATTCCTTTTATCGCATTACAAATGGGACTATTCCCTCCTAACAAGAATGTCTCATCATTTCTAAATCAGGTTGGAGAGCGCCTTTTCAATTCATGGGCCTCTCGTTAGACCCCCTCTGAAAAGCCATTAAGACACTCTAGCCACATCAAAAACGTCATACAAGGGATGGAGATGGGGAAGGAACATGGCTTGGTTGTGTTTGTTTACACGTTTTCCATGGACGTAATGAAGGACCTTCCCAGATAAAGGAACCGTTCCCCGTTTGTTCTGCTTTTCGCCCGTATCTTACTATTAGCCAAATAAGAGATGCAAGTGGAACCGTAATTATTTGAACCATCAGATAAACAAATGCAGCGTAAAATGAGGTCAGCGCATAAATTTGCAGCACCTTATGATAAACGCGAGCAGAGAAGGGAGGGGCCCAGGCACCTTCGTACCTGATAGAGATCAGTCATTAAAGACTTTTAAAAGGTTGTAAATAAGAACGTGGCATACACAAGCTGGCACAAAAATAACCCTGTGTCCTCTGGCCACATTTCTATTTTTATTTTGAGGCAGAGCAAGTTTTCTGTTCTTATATTCTTTCTGTTATTGCTTTATCTGGTACTTGGGATGATGGGTTATAAACTGAAATGCAGGCAAATGAATGAACTTGAATATGATTCATACAGGCAGTTTATAAAATCTAGGATTACACGTGGAAAATTTGAAAACCCAGTATGTGTCTGGGTCAAGTACAATATATTTTTCTCCTTTATGGGAA
The DNA here is from genome assembly GCF_041902795.1 of Electrophorus electricus. NCBI lineage: Eukaryota > Metazoa > Chordata > Actinopteri > Gymnotiformes > Gymnotidae > Electrophorus > Electrophorus electricus. The sequence continues at coordinate 9,284 of NW_027658713.1, read as the reverse complement.
TTGCTACTAGTGGTGGTGTTTTTATTCCCCCATCTACAAACTGGTAAATGAATACCTCCACTAAGGCCGGGGTGAGTCACCGTGACAGTAGCACTGATGGTTGTATGGCACCAGTCAGAGTGGCATTGATTATGACAAGGAGCTTGTTACTTGATTACAACATGTTGTTAGTTTGTTGTTTCAGCAGCGCTTGACCTTTTGGGCATGAACTTGGCTTGTGTGACCTAGAGGCCAGGATCAATAGGCATTGGATTTCTCCCCTCCCTCATTTAAAAGACACACAGAACATCACTGAATACCGACCCACGGGGCGTGCTGTCTGCACCAGAAGGAGAATTTGATGTGGTGGTTAGCAGTGCTTGAAGCAGCTCCATAAAAGATGCTGGAACATTCAAACTGGATGTTGGAATACTTTCAGCTCGGTGCATATAGCTGGCAAGTTTCTGCTGTTGTTCATGGAAAAATTCCAGTTTTTCACATCGAAGTCTATGGTTCTGGAATTTGGCTTATTCGCCTGTTTTCCGTAATTGAATGAGACCTGCTCAGAGAACAAATCCGTTGTAACGATTCTGGCCCGAGTACCGCAGGGACGTACAGACTTCCTCGACAGTGCAAACATTTATTAACATTAAACATGAACGACAAAGGTGGCACTCACATACAACATTCACAATGAACACGACTATACAATTAACACTAAACGGGGAACACATACACTTTAACACGGGACTATACAATCTAACGTTACAGCTACAAAGTTTGAATTGAACACACACGTAGTGACAATGAACAACACCGGCGCACACACTGACAGGGGTTTAAATAGACAGACAAACAGTAAACCCTGCGCAGGTGTGTGCAGTCCCGGAGGACGTGGTTACAAAACACATGTGAATCCCCCTGCACGCGGCGGGCCATACCACGTTACTCGTGGGGGGAGGAGCGTTATGTGCTATGATTTTTGTTGTTGTTTGTTTGTTGTTGTTGTTTTTTTAATTATACACAAAACCACAACAACAGCGCAATTACCAAAAACTGGTATAAAAACAGAAGCATTGCAGAATCCACTGAAGTTGTCCTGAAATATCTACCATGACCAGAGCTCTGCCACAGAGCAGGTTATAGGTCCTCATTCAGAAAATTAGCAGTTTATGTTAGAGCTTGATTAGGAATGTTGTGGTTCATTTCTTTACCAGTTATCATCAAGAACGTCTCTGGATCAGACAGTTTTGCTAGTGGCTAGTTACATTACGGACATAAAAAAAAAAGCTTAGGAGCATCTGAACATTGCACTTGTGTTCTCTTCAGTAAAGTTTGGCTAATATTATCTTGTTGGGTTAGGCAGTCTAAGGCAGAGAACACTAAAACTGAAAACTACAGTAAGTAGTTTGAACAGAGATGGAGTTGAATGCAGTATAGAATATCAGTTTAAAAGGGGCAGTCCAAAGAGTAGCCGTGTTCAGAAAACGTTCGACGGGTAGAGGCACCGAGCAAACAGATCCAGAAGGCACAAGAAAGAGAATATCCAGAACAGGCAGGAAATCCAAACATCCAAAATAGCAAACAAGAAAAACAGACTCCAGCTCAGAAACGCAAGACTGGCAAATGAGACTTTGCAACAATAGATAGAAACAACAGGATATTTATAGCGTGAACACATTAAGGAGAACGAAACACCGGTGAGTTTAGAACACAGGCGACTGGACTGTACAGGAGGTTTGTGGGATGCGTAACCAGCAGTAGAGTTGCAGCAGAGGGCGTGACATATATCTTTTTTTAAAACAAAAGTTTAATGCAGCTTTTACCTTTTAGGGCTTTTGTAGGCACATCTGCAATTCTACAATTCTTACAAGCTAGATGACAGACTTAAACATGATTGGTTAATCAAGCGCTCAGATCACCACTCAGGTTATGGCTCTTCTGACCAGGAATCATGACAGAATCCATATGTTTGGATGAGAGGATCAAAGAAGTGTTAATCCTGTGTTATCATGATGTCTGGTTCTATCTGCTAACCTTCTGCAAACCTAAGCCCTGGAAAAGGCCTTGCTATAAAACAAGCCCTCAGATGGGCCCTGTAGTGCAAAAAAGGCAAAAAAAATGACCCCTTTCTTGCATTTAATAAAAGTTACTGGGACGACAGCATAAAAGGCACCATTTAAAAGCCGGGTCAGTGCTTTAACCAGGCGAGGGCATGTCGAACATGGAAAGCTATTGTCCGATTAGCCGTGCACAGTTCTCTGGGTAAAGGGCGCTGCTTAACTGATGGCAGTGCTCAGCATGGCCCTTTACATCCTGCTCTCCCACAGGCTTATCTTGTTTTGGCAACGGCACCCCGCTTGCTCTCATAACCATCAGGACTCTTGGAGGGCAGCAGCAGAAGGAACCTCACTGGTTCATCAAGTTTGCCCATTGCAGGACTGCATTATGGTTTTCTCTGATGAGCGTATTTTACGCCATGAGTGTGATGAGATTGTTTATGACCAGATGGCTATAAACATAAATCTTGTCTGATCAGAGAACCTTTTTGAGCAGCTATTTGTTGTTATTTATTTATTTACTTTATTTTTTGGCAAAACAAAGATTGTTGGAAAGACTTCTGTATTGAAGTTCTTTGGGCAAAACACAAAAAGTCCCAAAGCTTTTAGCAGACGGGCATTTAATTCACATTCTCCAAAAATAGCACAATTCCCTTTTTTATTTGCTTGATTTTTTTAAATAAATTGATTTATTATAAATATATTTATTTTTAATGTGTTCTTTTAGTTTTCTAGCTTCAAACGTTATCCATTACAACCCACTGATTGAGTTGAATTACAAAGCAAAACTGCCCAAGGGGAGCAATGGCCTGATAGATCCTGAAATGGCAGTGTTGGTGATTCAGAAACATAGCATACTCGCAGAGGGTTTTGGGAACAGTCGGCGTTACTTACACCCTCATTAGGCCGCAGCTGTGACATTCATCACTTCTGGAGAAAAGGTGGATCCGCAACAGTACACAATAACTCCATGCAGAAAAAGAAAATCTATGTTCCTCTTATGACACATGAAATTGAGATTGTATCTTGTTGCATAACTGGACAAGACAGAGTTAAAATAGCTCCTGTTGAATCATATCGCCCTGAAAGTCCACCCACCGTGCACCATGCCGCAGTATGGTAGGTGGTTCTTCTATGGCTGATGGACCTGCTTATGATATCCAAAAAAACAGCAGTCAGGTGGTTTTTACTTCAGAAACACACTCTAGAACTTTTAGGAACCATGAATACACACGTTGTTGACTTCTTCTTATTGCTTATTTTGTCCCTATTGCAGTAGCTGGTGTGGACCAGTGGATGGTCTTCCACTGTGAGTCTTGGTTCCTCTTAAGGTTTTTACTTCATGATCTTAAAGAGTTTTCTTTCCAACTGTCGCCATCGCCTCGCTCACTGTAAAGCGGCTTTGTGACAACGGCTGTTGAAAAAGTGCTATATAAATAAATTTGACTTTGAGAACATTTCAAGTGTGGCTCATGTTGTCAGTGAATAGACTGCTCATTGGCTAGCCATTACCTAAACCTATTTGCATTTCTTTTGCTTGAGCTAGCCAATGCGCAAATCTGTTTCCTCTGAAGTCTGTTTCCTCTGGAAACTGTCTTCTTGGAGTTATAGGATCAAGGCAGGAGGAAGAAGAATCCTAATCCAAGCATTATACTCTCCTGGTATTCCAATCTGTAGCCAGAGCGTCTGGACACACTGGGCCAGCGTTGGTTGGTGTTTTAAACAAAGGATTATTCTACATTAGAGGTAGATGTTTTATACAAAGGGTTTTCTGTACCAGGGGTGATTCTATACTGTGAGTAGGTGTTTTATACAAGGGGTTATTCTTTACTGTTGGTGTCCAACCCAGGGCACAAATAGTAAACCAGCGAACCCTGATCAACTCTGGCCCTTCAGGACCAGAACTGGCCATCCAATACAAAAGAAACATTAAACTGATACAAACTTTTCTTCTTCTGATCTTGTTGCTCATTTTTGTAAATCTGTATGAGATTCTAAGACAGGCATCAGATGGACTCCAGAATTCATTATTTTGATTAAACTTCCTGCTGGACAACAACAATCCAAACATTGTGATTTCAAGTAGTAACCACATATAATATCAATGCCAAATCATAAGACTTTTCAAGAAAGCTTAAAATACAGAATGGTGTTATTTGAATACATGGTTCTCCCAGAATGGCAAGCTGGTTAACTGTAACCCTACACACGCTGTTGTAGACTTGTACCCATAATCTGAGCTATTTCCCCTCAGGCACCCTGAGTTGGCTTTCTTAAGCAAACAACCAGCTGCATAACAATGCGAGTTTACTGGGAGTTAACTGGGATGTCCTCAGGATATTGTTACTGTATGTGAGGCACGAAAGCTACTGCTCTTTAAGGCTCTGTGTTTTGCAGTGATTCACCAGTTACTGTCTCTCTCCCAGCGACAACATCCGATCCATATTATGATGGAAATCTTGCTTGGAAAACATATTCCACACCGTGGTGTCAGAGGTGTCTGCCAGGTCTGAAACAAACAAACAAACAAACAAAAAAAACGTTTTCATATACAAATCACAGGGGAACATGTTTTGCGTTGCAATTCACAAACAATGTCAATTTCACTTAGCTGGTTTACCATACTGACCTTGGCTGGACAGAATGGGCCTCCTCCTTCAGCGGGCAGGCCTCACAAGGAAAGAGCCCTCAGGCATTAACATGCATTCAGTGGTATCTTAGCTCGAGGTGCATCTGTGGGGGGAGGAGGTGGAGGTAGAGGAAAAAATAAAAATCGGCAAGAGAACATGTCGCATTTGTCAGACTGAGGCTTCAGAAAGATACAGATGGCGCATCAGAAGAGGCCAGTGACACAGAGTGAAATAACAGCTTCTCAGCTGGACACCCAAGGAAATAGTAAGCAGTAGATTTGCCCTCTGGTATTATACAGGCAGCAGTGCAAAAAATATTTTTTCCTGTTGCTGTGAAACATGGCCAGTGTTGTTAAATTTGATGGTTGTTATTTGCCTCAGAAATGCATGATGGACCAAGTCCGAGTATGGCATACATGTTGGGGAAGGCAACGGCTCAGCCGACTTCTGCTGGAAGCCGCGGTCCTCGTTTAGTCAGAGTAATGTGTAGAACGTTGGCATAAAAAGTGAGTGGATTCACAGCATGGTATAAAAGAGCACTTTATCTTCTTCGTGGAGGTTTTCCTGGAATTGTGCGAGCCAGTTACAACAAATGATGCATGAGCCGAAGGTCACCCTTCAACGGCCTGAACATTATCATGAAATAAACCACAATGAAGGTCAGAGGAATAACCGTGTATGGAAGTGCTGAGTTTATCTTTCCGAAGGTAAGCAGGGGCACACTATGGAAAGAGCATTTCTTTTACTTTCCTCTAAATGTTATTTCAGCGGGGGAACCTGATTTTTTATCTCCATTGCAACCGTGTCAGTATGTAGATAAATCAGAGTTCCAGGGACAAAAAGGGAACGCAGGTGCACAGATCAGGACTGGATTATAAAGATAAACTCTCCGTTTATCCACAGTTGTTATGCAGCGGCTGGACTGGGAGATAAATATTACAGTAGATGGTAAGTAGTCTATTCAATGCAGAACCAAGTCAAGACTATAGCATGGATCTCTTCCCAAGAGACCATCAGTATAGTGAACTGTGATTAAAATTTGATTTGGTTTTACAAGATTAATGACTTAAAGATTTAGAAACTGCTGAAGCCTGTAAGAAGTTATATATAGTGAATCCTGCATAGAGAGCTGGACAAGTAATAGATCCTACTGAATAAATGACTACCAGTTTGATAACATGAATGGTGACTTTTCAGAGCCTATAAACATGCGATATGGTGTTCCACAAGGTTCTCAGTTAGACCTTTTTCTGTTTCACTTTCATGTAAAGCACCTTGGACATGTAATTCACAAATATAATGTTGGTTTTTATTTTTGAATGATGTTCACTAATTTGGCCCAATTGAGCAAAACAATGGGAGAACGTGACAAGAACATTAAGGAAACCTTAATGTTAGTGTATTCTAACCCTAGTGCTGGTTAGTAAGGTTTATCTCAGACTGTGATGGGTTTGGGTGCACCCAAAAATCTAAAGTTAAGAAAACTGGTGTAATATTTACAAATATATCAATTAAGACCCATAGAAGTAACATGTATAACACAGTTATTTTTTAAGAAACACATACAAATGAGACATATGTGAATAGTACACGATTCTAAGAAATTTGTACATGCTTTCAAAACAGATTGGACAACATGTAACTGGCTAATGGGCCTACTACCATTTTAGCTACTCAGAATATAGCAGTCAACATCCTTAATTTACATCAGATTCCTAACTAAAGTCTGGCGTGATGTTTGAAGTCCTCAGTGGCCTAGCTCTGACACATCTCACAGATCTCATAATGCATTGTAGACCATCTCATCCGAGGTGGGTTTCCAGTTAATCCTCAGAACTTACAACTCAATTGATGAACAAGCTTTTTATACTTTTCGGGGTGGGGACATGTCCCCTGTAATGTTGAGAGAGAAGCAAGCAATAATTCCTGCTCATGGCATCCTTGTGAATTCACTTTTTGATTTCACTTTGATTTGATTTCTGTTGGCAGCTAGACAAAATGATTATTTTTTTTAAATTGTGTCATTATAAAATGACAGGTATTTATTTTTAATATAACATTTTTAACAGCCAATGACATGTACAAAAATGTATGGCTCATTCCATTAGAATAAGAGGTCTGCAGACCAGTGACTTTAATCTCGTGAACTCTGGTGAACGTTCATTTATTTTTGTTCCACCGTCTGATACCTGGTACATGTCTTTTAACACTTAAAGTGCAGTCCCTGCAGACACCTGCTCATGGCCTTCTTTGTAACTTGACTTTCCTTCATTTGTGGGGTTTTTTACCAACTCTGTGACACTGTGGGATCTTTTGAGATCGAAAAAGACAAAATCAAAATATAATGAAATTACTAGATGAATAAATATTACTAAAGAAGTCCATTACAACTGTAGCATGATGCTGTGTTGATTGTGAACAATTATGAACAGTTCTCATGTGATGTTTGATTAAAACACACACCATGTTTTGCATATCCCTTGTTTCACTTCAAATAAAAGACTGTTTCATATCATACCCCCCCCCCCAGTATTATAGACCTGTCAATTAGAAAAATGCACCTGGAATTAAGCATTAGACTGTCCATCATACAGAAGCTGAAATATTTCTGCTGTCCTCTGCTGTGGAACCTTCCTCCTGTTCAACAGTCAATATTGCAGCACAAATGACCTGGCCACGCATCGCAGCTGTACGGTACGTGGGCGCCGTCAGCCTCCCCGAGCCAGACATCCCCTTTCTCCATATTCTTCCGATTGTCCCATAAGACATGAGTCGATGGATGGACAGCTCTAATAATTGACAGTATAATCATCAGTGGGTCCCCTCGCGCTCTCCTAATTGCGCGCTCCAAGCGCCTTTGTTTACGTTATTAGCTGACCACGTGCCGCCTTCTTTTTTTGATTTAATCATCCGCCGCGCTGAAGCCAGCAAAAAATAAATAAATAATATAATATAATAAAATAAAGAAACGCTGTGCAAACACAAAGGCTCTTTTAGGAGTACGGAGATAAAACACAAAAGGACCACTGACTGCTTTCCTCCACGTGCCTCGGTTTAGCCTCAACCGAGCATGCAAATTACACCTGAGACGGGAGGGAATGAGACGCCCGCACCACTGCGGACGCAAAGCTGTGCAGCGCGATAGGCAAATCTCTCCCGGGGTGGGGTTAATTGGCAGGAATATCTTGAGAAAGCTTTTTTCTTCTTCTTCTTCTTCTTGTAAGTTCCTGTGATGAAGAACATCAACAACAACAACAACAACAACAACAAAGTGCATTCCCGCGTAGCCGCTGTTTGAGTCTCTTTGTCAGGAGAAATGCTGGCGTTGCAATATAGCTTCACGGGACGTGTTGTTTCCGACTGGAGGTGGAGCGGGGACGGGCGTAGGAGAGTCGCGTGTCCGCTGACAAAATACAAAGCGCGATTCCGCAGCGGTGTGCAATAGCTACCTTCCGGTGGGCAAATAAAACGGTCAATCGTCGTCCCGTGGCGCGCAGAGTCACTGAGTCAGCTCGCCTGTCTCCAGCAGGCCCGCTCTCGAGCCACGAGCCTCTGCAGGGATTGCTTTTACAACACTCACCTGCAAATGAGCAAATGACTTATGGAAATGATGAGGGGGGGCCTACTGAAACATCCCAGGAGTTATTGCACCCGCAGCGATTCTTTCACCTCCTCTCTATCTCCAACGAGAAAAAGTTGAAATTGCATTTTAAGTTGCATCACAATAAAGCTACCATATAATTGAAATCTGTTTAAAAACAAATACAACATGTCTAGGGGCTGATGATTACTGGCAACTGGCTGCTGCCCGTAAAATTGCGACATCTTACTGTCAGAACCTGGCAGAAATACTCCGGCACAAAGCTCCAAAGTCACTGGCTTCTGTATTCTTACCACTACGTAATTTTACCATTTTGAGTACATCCCACAATTGCCAGTGACACACCAGTAAAACAAACCATCTTCAGTATATTGGGCACTTAATGAAACAATGGTAGCTTTAATTTGAGGATAACTATATCGCAGACTCTGTTTGTATACTCGGTCCTCCCATTTGAAGTCGAGGACCCGCATCTAACTTCATCGTTGTTTAATTTGAAATCCAACGTGTTACAGTGCCGATCTAAAACAAAAACAGGGTCACTGGCTGGTTACTTGTGCATCGTATGTTTACCCTGCACTCCGTATCCCGAGCCCGTGCTCTTTATCTCGTGGCGTTTCACACGCGGCGAACGTTCGGCGCGTGCGTTCTCCGACAACCTGAGTAACGTTAAACCTAAAAAGAACGCGCGCGCACCGTGAGTATTAATTAAGCTTTAACCACACAGCACTCGTTTGCTCAGTGATTGCAGCAAATGTAAAGCAAGAGTATTTTGATAGCACTCTGTTCTATTAATAGCTTTTCATTTAATGTGACTCAGCCTGATTACAGGGTTGGAGGAGCTCTTGCATCGCCAGCGGGAGCCCATTCTAGGAGTGGGGGTTTCTTGGCCAGGCTCACCCGCACCCCCTGGAGGCGGGCGGTCGGGGCTTGTGTGTCAGCAGGGTCGTTGTACCCAAAGCTCCTTGACTCCTGTTCCACACTTTTCATTAGCTGGATCCTTACAGTCGGGTC
>NW_027658712.1:0-19849 GCF_041902795.1 Electrophorus electricus | reverse complement strand
GAAATGGGTGGTAATGTTTACACATTCATCAAACACTAAGTGACTTAAACCCCTACTACCACAGCTGACTACAGGGGTAACAGGAGCAGTTGAATGTTCTGCTCAGACACCGGGCCAGAATGGTACGGATGAGCTTGCTCTGCTACATAAGCACAGGCATGCTCGCATGCACTGGCCCACGGGCCTGGGGCTTGTGGCCGTGACAACGTGGTTTACTGGTGAAGCAGCGAAGTTCACACATCTTGCATAATGGCCTCCACCATCTGTCTCAGCTCTGACTCTCTCGCTCTCTCTCATCTGGTAGAGATTCTACCCAGCATACCCTTTACAGCACCACCACCAGTGACAATGGATATAATGTACATAAATAAAAGGATAGAGAGAGAGAGAGAGAGAGAGAGAGAGACCCATGTCTTGCTGCTCTTCAGGCCCTGTCTGGTCACTTCCTCTTTTTGCAAACTGCTACTGCTGGTGCTTCTTCCTTCAACTTGTTCTGAGATATTTTTCAGTAGTGAGCTGGAGACAGTGTTCAGTAGTGAACTGGAGGACATTGTGAGCATGTCCATTTCAAATCGCAATACACAAGCAAAACTGATTTGACTTATTGAAGAATTAAAGGTTGTTTTCTAGATTTGTTTAACAAGTTCAACAATTTTAAACCATTTTTCTAAACGTCAAGCTCCACAGCAATAAGCACTCTTCTGAAATTAGTTTTGTGCGTTTGCCAACAGAGGAAACTGATCCAATAAAAGCTTTTGTATTTGTACACAGATACTGCATATAAAGCAATTGGCATCAGAATCTATTAATAATGTGCATATACCAAAAAATGACTGCTGTCTTGTACAATGTACAAAAGACGTGATGCATCCAAATTGAACTAAAAATGCTAGTGTGTGGGGAAATGTACATACATGTACATATGATGGTTATAGCACATAAAACCTGGCGATAAGGAGCAGACCCTGAGTTACACAGAGGACAGCAGTTCACAGCTTTCTGTGCGGTGGACACAGAAATTCCACATGATAGCAACAACACTGCTGCTGTCTGCAGGGCCTTCAATCTTTTGATCTATGGATCTCTAGCTGGAGGACACATGGCAACGTCAGCAGACAGGGCCAGAAAACCATGTTTACTGCCTGTTCAAAGTTGGTTTGACTGAACACAGGGGGCAGACTGAGCAACAATGTGAAGTACAGGAAAAATATTAGGATTATCCACCTCTGAAATCTCAAACACACTCAATAACCCCTGAAGGACAATAGCTTGTCACAAGAGAGGTCGCTCATGACTGGGACTCTGGTTCAAACCCCAGCTGGGCCAAGTGTCACCACTGAGAGTGCAGTGTGGATCTTTGGGTAACCTCTTTACCCAAATGCCACCGTACTACTTTTGTGTCAGCCGCCCCTTTTTCACAGCTCAAATATTCACAGACGCTTGCTGCTGTTATTTATGTCTTCTTCCACTTTTACACCCTGCACATGGAACTGGTGGATGCACTGTACTTCAATCAGTAGAAGACACTATATCTGATCCCCATGACTCAGAAGCTGGAAGTAGATGTGGTCTCCACACTCTGTGTGTGTGTGTGTATGTGTGTGTGTGTGTGTGTTTATAACCAAGATGACAGAAAATAAGTATCATCAATTATGTTTAAGATCAGACATGCTAAGCAGTGACAGGAAAGTGTGTGAGGTGTGTGTGTATTAGTGAGAAAGGTAACTAAGCATGCAGTGTGCACTACAGTTTCCCCAAAGGCTGTCTCACCTTTGCACCACAGCGAGGTCATAAAAAGAACATTCTGGAAAGAGCAGCTGTTGGCGTGCACGTGACGGAGAAAGCGCAGTGCCTGACAGAACTGTGCTGCCAGCACTCCCTTCAATAAAAGCACGTCCAAACTCTCCACATGAGACGAGACTTCTAATTTATTTACACTTGCAATAGCTGCAAAGTTGTAACATATAGCTGAACTTGCATCTCAAAGTCCCACTTCTTTATGAAATGGCATAAATTATGAGTGACTGCCATAAATGGAGACCAAGCATTTACTATATGAGCGATTTAAATTTTTTAAAATATCTCCCTAAGCATGTGTTAGAATTCTTTCCACATTCACCAGCTTAACCGCAAAGACCATAAATACAGCATATAGCAATTCTGAGGTTTTATCCATTAATGCAGAGATTCCTTGGTTATGAAAAACATTACTAAACCAGGAAGCAAACTAAGACCTTACATTGTCACTAACAGTAAGAATAGTGGAAAGTCCCATATGAAAACAAAGAAAATGACAAAATGAAAAAAAAGAAAATAAATTTCAATTAATTTCGAGTTGTCACTCTGGTGGGCAGATCAGGTAAAACTCTCCTATATATTCTACAGTAAGACAAAGAATAATTAACATGATGGGAATGCTACAGAACCATATGGTAGCAGTTCCTCGTGGGGGGAGCATGTGCAGGCAGTAGGTGGAGGCGGGCAGAAGTGGGTGGAGATGAAAATGGGTGGAGGCGAAGGAGGTGGAGCGGGTAGAGGTGAGTGGAGGTGGAGGTGGGTGGCAGAGGCGCTGCCCTCCAGCCCCTCCCCGCTTCCTGCCAAGCCAGCAGGAGCATCCAGAGCTTTGGCAGCTGCGTGCGATTTACAGTCAAGGGCAGGATTGGATCCGTTTAACCGGACGCCCCATAAACGTTCCCTCAACCTCCCTTTAACCGTCCCCAGAGCGCTCCTAACAGACGCTGCTTGAGGTTAATGTATTCCATCATGAGTTGGGGGAAAATTCCAACATTCCCAGTCCGGTGAGTAAGCATGGATAGAGGGGTTAGTGGAGGAAGGGGGGCAGGAAAATGTCCACAGACGTTCTGGGAAATCCGACCTGCTAATGAAGAGCAGTAGTGTGTATGTGTGTGTGTACGCATGACTGTATGTGTGTGTGTGTTTCTCCAGTGCCCCACACACCACTACTCACTCACATCTGTCTGTACCATCACGCTGTAGCATGTCAACATCCTCATGTGTTCCAGCAGTACCCTACACAGCATGTGCGTCTCCCCTATAGGAGATACGGAGATGAAATATTCCCTACTGCTGGCAATGGGGCCCTTGGTTCTCGCTAGTGAAAGCTGTACGCTTTTCCTATGCAAAAGGCAGCACTCTCTCTCGGGCCCCCAACCGTAAATGCCAACAGTACATAGCGGTTGTCCCGGAGAAGCCGGGACCAGCCTGGGGCAGACAGCATGGTGTAAAATAGCTGTCAAGAAGCTGGAGGAACTGGCAAAGTAAATGGTGACAGCCGTGGAAGAAGGCCAGTCGTCGTGCAACCAACAGCTGCCCCATCAGGAACGTGTTACTTCCAGAGAATGTCGGGCAGAGCTGCCGATGGTCATGGTCACTTGGACCGGCGTTAGCGTCAGTGTGGCCCGGGGAATTTAATGCTCCTCTGAACCCGAGGAAGCAGGAGTCCCGTATGCAAGCTGTTGCCTGATTTGGCCAGGCAGTGCTGAAATGTGACACTGTTGTATCCAGTATGTCACAGCAGACTAAAAAAAACAGCTTCTGTCTAGAGGACACTCAAAGTAATGCCTTTGGTTATGTTGCCTGGAAGGTTTGTATAACCTGTTGTAGGTTTGGTTACTCTAAGTTGAGGTAGACAGAAACATACAGAATGCTGTAACATGTTGAGAAAGTGCTCAAGGGCTTAACACAGAAGATGTAATGAAGACAAGTCAAACTTTTCACAGGAAGATGGATGTAAGTATGAAAGTATACAATTTTTAACAGGCCAGGCATGAATCTTACAAAACAACCATCAGTTTTGGAGAGTGCTCCTTTAGATGTCTTCATAAATAAACCATACACTGGCTTCTCACAGATGCCACTCTACGTCACGCCAGGTTGTTGTCAGTCATACACAACACGCCTTTAACCTCATTATGGAGCATCTCTCTGATAAAGTCACACAAGCTTATTAATGAATTCATATGCGGTGTACAGACACTACACACACTAGCACAAGTCCTTGACTAGGATGTGTAAAACTCCAGGCACGAATGGCTTAAGCTCCTAATAAGAAATGAATTAAATTCCTTCACAGAAATGCAGAGACATACTGGGCCATCGAGAGACCAGAGTATGAAATCACTGGGCTAAATTACTACCAAAATATGGAAGAGAACCTCTTGTAATTATCTCAATAAATGAAAGGTATTTCCAACATGTGAACACGTTCAAACTGACCCCTCTACTGTGGATACTGAAGGCCATTTCAGCGACATCACCCTAGTGAGCCCTCCCCACAACCCGCTCTGCTCACAAACAAAGACTCGTTTATATCACCACAAGCATCAGGTAACTTCTCATATCCTGTGAGTTTGTTCTTCAAACTCACACCCACCCACACATACATACATAATACTCTATTACACACACACACACACACACACACACACACACACACACACACACACACTGCCCAGTCTTACCAGCCATCCAATTCCAGCTCCAGCAGGGACTGGGTCTTCTCAGAGTTGCACTGCAAGCACCACATATCTGCCTGATGAGCACACACTCCCGTAGAGCTCTGTGCCTGGCCATCACCACTGCACCCTGCAGACATGTGGTCCCACTCGGAGACAGCCGGCTAGGAGAGCCTCCGTGGAAGTCAAGCAGGCCATCGTCAGAATCACAAACAGAGCCCTGTCTGTCTCTCTCACTCTCTCTCTCTCTCTCTCTCTCTCTCTCTCTCTCTCTCCCTCTCTCTCTCTCTCTCCTTGGTACTGCCCCCTGCTCACAAGGAGTGAGTGTGAAGGGAGTGGGTGGGGTCTTAGAGAAACAGGGGGCGTGTGCTGTGTGTGAATGGAAGGACAGGAGCCAGGGGAAGGAGGCGGGGCTCTCTCCCAGTTCCGATGCCAATGAATGGAGTGAGTAAAAATGGCTTCCCAGGCTGCATATATAATAATCTGAAAAGTCTGAGAAAAAAAACCCATAAAATGTTAGTCAAGAAGAAAAGAGAGAAGGAATGGTGGGTGTCCACAAGATGATTCTCCGCCTCTTTTCAAAGGCAGCAGAGAAATGTTAGGGAGGCTTGGCAGGGGATGAGTGTCTATTAATAGAGCAGAGAACAAGGGAGAGACAGAGAGAGACAGACACACACACAGAAAGGGAGAGAGAGAGAGAGAGATAGAGTGTGTGAGACACACCTGCCTTTAAATTGACCTATATTAAAGTAAACCTCTCTGTTGTGTGGTATTTCTGCAGGTCTGCATGCTCTTAACCAAACTCTGCAGCTTTTGGTTAAGGGTCACACTAAAAACACACTCGACGCACACTCAACATACTGTGGGTGTGCTCAGCCATACACCCTCATAGCGGCACACCATCTCCGTCACACTCCTAGAACGTGCCGAGCATCCAAGATGTCTGTAGCGCTTTAGGAGTCTCCTCAGCTCAGACAGGTCCCGAGTTGTCTGTGGACCAGAAAGCTTGTGTGACTATGTGAGGAGTTTGTGTTTAATTGGCCCAGCGCTGACTGGAGACAGAAAAGGACGTGGGTGTTTGAAGGGAGACTGGTCCAAAGGCCACAGAAATGGGGGGATGGAAAGGCAGCTGAAGCAACCAAAAAAATGCCGAAAATAATTCCCAGATGGCCATGTGCATTTACAAGAGCATGGCAGGATGAAGCTGGCCAATGCCTCTAATTTGCAACCTGACATTTCTCTCCCTGAGGAGGTACTGGTTGTTTCCCCTGGCCTCACCGAAACTTCAAACAACAGACTTCCAAAGGGAAAATGGGTGTGTGTGTGTTTATACGTGTGTGTGTGTGTGTGTGTGTGTGTGTGTGTGTGTGTGTGTGTGTGTATGCGCCCAAGGGGGATGGGGGTCGCCCATATAAACATTTGCCATTGTGAGCTCTTTGATATGATATGGATGACAATGAGAGCAGCTGTCTGTGACTGGGTGTCCCAACGCTGTGCTATTTTAATGCCGCCGTGCAGTGCTTGCTGCTATAAGAGAGAAGTACAGCTGTCTGGTTTTTGTGACCAAGATGATTTACACACAGATATCATATGTTAGAGCAACTTCCTCTAATGCACTTTCCTTGTTCACACAGAAACCAGGTCACAGAACTGTATCTAATGACTGTCCTTCTAATATGCCAGAGCTACTAAGTCCTTGTGCCTCTAGGGCAGTTAAAAAAAATTGCTCGGTGTTTACAAAAACCAGGACCAGGTTTGGATTCAAGGGCCTGGATTGAGTATCAGGGTTCCAGATGCTCCTCTTCAAAAACCAGCAGGAAGAACAGCTACTTTTGATCCAAACCGGAGCCCGTAGGCACGAGGGTGATTTAGACGATAACACTGAGCACCTGGGGAGGGGGTAAACTAGGGAGGGGGTCTCCGGGGGGCACAGATCTTACCACAGATGTACCGCAGATGCTGAACTGTCTTTCTCACAGTGCCTCTGTGTTCTGACTAAAGCACCACAGCTGAGGCGTCAGGGCTCCCAGGAAGATCCTCCAGGACCCGAGGCCAGTTCACACCTCCTGCTTGTAATCAGGACCATTCATGAGCTGCTCAAGACTCCATTCAGATTTACCCTACAAATCCAACAATGAACTCATGCTTGACATTTATCAAATTTCCTTTTGATTGTTGGAGCATTCATTTTCCATTTTATATGACATGTTAGAGTAATGAAAGAGTTAGCGTAAGACTGGAAGCAGGTAGTAGAAAAAAGAATTTAATAACAGGTGTCAGAATGAGTTATAGACTTTATCAACTGTCTGCCACATCATTTTAACAGCATTTTGAGCTCCTGTCAAAGGCAATGATATAGCTGGAGCAATGACAACCAGCCAAGTATATTACAGTCAGTCCTGACAGAAACAATTCTAGGACATGTATGAGAATAAACAAATTTAATATTGTACTAAACTAAAGTGTAATAATATTGTCCAAACAAGGGTGCATGTTTAGGAGTTCTTTGAAGTCACTAAATTGATGAGCAGTCAGCTGATCTCCCTCAACCATATGATGATGTCATGGAAGACAATTCCAACTGGACAGTCCCTCAGCCTCCAAATGCATCTGCACTGGAACCAAAGCTCAACCAGGCCACGGCTAAGTCTGCCATTGCTCCTGCATGCTCAGGGCTTCTCCACCATGGGTCTCTCTGAACATCCCGTTAAGAGCCGGGGTCGACTACAGTGCCGACAGACACGTGCGCGAGTCTTTCTCACAGCTCACGCTGAGCTCCTAACCCCCTTCTGCCTACATAAACATACAGGAAAAGGCAGAGAAGAAAAATGAAATGAAAACGAGAGGCCCCAGGCCCAAGGGAGGGCTTGATGTGTTAATGCAAACCAGCAGAGAGAGAGAGAGAAAGAAAAAGTCCCTCACAAGCCAGGGCTTTGTGCTCCTCAGCCCAGCCCAAGCAGGCTAAATAACAGCAGTCACCCACTGATGTCATGTGCAGTTTCTCACATTTTCATTTGCTATAACAGACACTGACTCGCTGCCTGGAGTAATTCTGGAAACAGCAAAGAGCAGGAACGTGTGTGGCTCCGACTGGAAGTAATTAGGAACAGTGATGTCATGATTTGATACAATGGAATTCTTTGAGGGGAAAATAACCAGGAGGTGGAAGAACGTCTAGGATCGGCACAGATGCAGGCTGGGCTGGAAAATGGTTGGCTGGGAACTGGAAGCTTTATTTCTACAAGTTACCAGAAACTGAGAAGAGTTTGGCTGCAATTTCAATTTAAGAGTACGGAAAAGGAAGTGAGATCAATGAGTGGGCCCTCTGATGGTGGCAGGAAAGCTGCTGGACCTTAAGAGAGTGATGGAAGATCAAAAGAACATGAAAGCTGTTTTCACAACCAATCCCCCATCAAACCCTACCACCATCCAACCCTACCGCCATTCATCACATCTGCGTAAACCCAGGTTTTCCAGGTATCACTGCTCTGACCACAAAACCAAAAGAGCCAGCTCCAAGGCACAGCAGCCAGAACACACACCTTCCCTCTTACGTTTAGTGTGTGTTCATATTCACCCTCCTCACAGCAGCGCAGGCTGCTCTGATCATGGGTCTATTCCAATGGCTCTCCACCCACCTCTCCACCCACTTCTGACATCATCCGTAGGCAGAGTTCTTTGACCACACCCAGCTTGGAAACCAGGGCTTTACAGGCTCGTGGGTATGTGAAGTGTATAACATTCATGTATAAGCGGTTGTATAAATGTTAGTCTGTTCTGACCTTCAGCCTACTTCTCTGCTCTCTCTCGGTAATCCTTTGTGCCGTAAACAGTTCACCTGAAGTGTTGACACACTGAGTTTTAACTATGTTCTTGTGGCACAGTTTCCTCTGAAAGGGACATCTCGAAGAACATTCTCAGTTCTGATAAGATCACTGGACAAACAACTCATTTTAATTTTCTACATCATTATCTACTTCATTTCCTGATGTTCTGTGGGACAGGAGCAAGAGTGATGGAACAGAAGATTTGCCATCCAAAGAAAACTGAGGACTTCATCTGAAATGAATATTAACTATTGAAGCATCATGCAAGATCTGCAGATCAAAAGTTTTTTTTCTTAAGTGACGCTTAAACAGTGGTTCATTCCACTAATTTATCAACACCGAGTCAACTCCAAACAAATACAAATAAAACAACACCATGAAGACACAAACCAGCATTTAAACATCAGTCCTAATTTTCTATCTGTGTGTCATCATGCTGTGTCTTATCTGCAGCATTGATAATACTGTACTCTGTGAGCTGGCTTTTACTGGGAGCTCCAGACACATTATGAAACCAGAAGAATGCAAAAGAAAGGCAACTCTGTTCAGAATTAAATAATTAACCACAGCCAGTTACAACACAGTTGCAATAGTGCAATAAAACATTCCGTCCCCAATATAAAGAACACACCATGTTTATGTCTAAATGGCAAATAAGACATGAGTCAGGAGAGTTACTCAACAACACACTAGGAATACCCAGAGGGTGGCTACGGAGAGCAAAAATAAACACAGCACAGCAAGAGCACATGACACAGCATTCCAAAAGCCACCAAGACATGCTCACGTGCACGCGCTCACGCGCTCACGTGCACACACACACACACACACACACACACACACACACACAAATATATACGAATACGTATGAGTGTACAACTCCATCTGCTGACCTACTTCTCCCATTGCACTCACTGTACTAGAGTAACTAGAGAATGATAGACAATGTAAACCATAATTTCTAGCTCCATTTCTTGCTGGGTTTGAACCATTTTAACCCAATTTTAACCCAGGCAAAAACACTGCATTGCACACTAATTGCTGATCGCTGGGGGGAAAAAAAAAAAAAAAATTATATATATATATATATATATATATATATATATATATATATATATATATATATATATATATATATGTAAAAAAAAAAATTTTGGGCTTCCTACACTACAACAGGTCGACTTTATAGTACTTTTTAGTCTGAATTCAAACCTGTTTTTAGATTTTT
Source organism: Electrophorus electricus (assembly GCF_041902795.1). Lineage (NCBI taxonomy): Eukaryota > Metazoa > Chordata > Actinopteri > Gymnotiformes > Gymnotidae > Electrophorus > Electrophorus electricus. The sequence continues at coordinate 10,319 of NW_027658712.1, read as the reverse complement.
TTTCTATCATGTATGCTTTTTAAGTGATAGAGCAATTAAGAGGGCATCCAACGCAGAGAGGATCCAACACAGTGGGGATTCAGCACAGTGGGGATTCAGCACAGTGGGGGTAACCCTTTTTGTACTACACATGATGACACATGAGTATAACGGAACAAAACAATATGGGTGACAGAAATTCTGGAAACATCTGGATTCAGCAGGCAAAATATATAATAAACAAGTATTTTTTGCAGGAAGCAAAATCATTGCTGACCAGTGTAATTTTAACCTAAACACAGTTTGTTGTAACCGATGCGGTGTGTGTGTGTGTGTGTGTGTGTGTGTGTGTGTGTGTGTGTGTGTGTGTGTATTATATGCTAGAGGAGTATGAAACCACCACATTTTTTACAATGTAAAAGCTAAACTGAAGCAGCAACAGCAAGCCATAACATACACACCAAGCAATGACTACAGAGTGATCAGAAGCTCCTCCAGTCTCAGACATTCACAAGACATGAGATAGAGATAAAAGCTGAGGTAGTCGTCCTTGTTGTTAGACACGGATTGCAGTAGTGGAGTGCTGTGGGGGTTCTTCAGTGTTTATAAGACAACAAACACACAAGATAAACAATAAACCAGGCAAAGCTACATACATCAGGAAACCCCACAGAAATACTTATAAGTAGTGTATAAACTACCAAGGACATGAAATTACTGAACTGCAGTTAACTGGTCAGTCCATCAAGCTTATTTTAAACACAAATTGACACTGGTCTCATGTGTTCTGCAATCCAATGTGAGTGTTATAGTAAACAACTATAACAAATGATCAAATCTAAATGATGTTAGAGAAATACATTTTCATAGTGAAACCTCCATTATTCTTTTTGTCCTTAAAACGTTTAAAAATCAACAAATTTACAGAATATAAATCTGAATTATTCTTTATAGAGCAGCATGTTAGTTCTCCTCTGCTGTACTTATTATGGCATTGGCACAACTTGAAACATGACAAGCCATTCAACACCAAACCTAATAGAAACTCAGACTCCTAGTTACATCCACCTGTGAGCTGTTCAATATTTGGTCATTTAGAATACAACAATAACCAACCAAACCAACCTTGCGGTGAGGCCAGGTCTCCTCAACTCCTCCCACTCACCTATACTTCAGGCCCCCAAGCAAAGAGCACACAGGAGCAGAATGTCTCACCGTGTCCGCGACCATGTGGGCACGGTGGAGCTGACACTGGGGGGTGGAGCTACCAGGACAGAGCTGACGTGGGAGGCCAGAGTTGACAGGCTGGAGCTGACTTGGAAGGGCGGGACTAAGAGGATGCAGCTGACGTGGACACACTCACAGCTCCCAACCATCCAGGCACACGACACTCTGTGGTCTGGTGCAGGCCTGACAGGACTACGAGCCAGAAAGGAATATGGCACAGGGGGAAGTTAACGTCTAGACAGGAGAGGGATTTTACATTAGCCTTTAGAAATTAGGGCAGTGAAACAAGTCTGGTGTTGCTAGTGTTATGGGTTATGAGGCAATCTCACTGTAGGCCCTTGTCCTGAGCCAGTGGAACAACGTGACCTCAAAGTCACTACTGGAGAGCAAAGGAATGTCTCTGAAATTTCTTCCTCTGAACCTGCTATTATATGTAAACATGTGTCAATCATCTTTAACAGACCAAAAGTTACCATTCACCTCCAAAACCTCAAACAGCTTCTCAAGGGTAAAGACAGATAGCTCAACATCTTCACTTCCCTTAATAATGCTGAAGTAGTGGGGTTTTTTTGTTGTTGTTTTTTAAATGACCACGCTTTCCTACTGAAACCGGTCCAGTGCGGTTTTGTGCTTGCCTGCTCAAAAACATTGTAATGTTTCGGGGAAAGTGCAACGTCAGCCTTTTAAACAGTCGCTGAAGGAAATCCTGTCCTGATGCAGATTGGCTACTTTTTTGTCTCCAAACAGCAAAACTTGATTAAGAACAATCAGCAATATGTCAGAGTGAGCTGAAACAGTGCCAGAAAACAATTATGAGAATCCCTGTTGAGTGTGAGGTATGAACATAACGTGGGAGCTAATGATCAGTCATGGATGAACAAGCATATGGACTCAAAACTTGTTGAATTCAACAATGTTTATACCATGAACTCAATAACTGTTTTATACCATATACCATGACAATGCCACATGTACAATACGTTCTCCAACACTGGCTTATCGCTTAACCATTTCAAAATCAATTCTTAATCTGACCTGAAAAATCAGATGAATGGCAAAAGGCAGTCACTGAACTAGAGCAATTACTGCCAAGTATACCAACTGGACAGATGTGTACATGGTGAAGGCAGACAGGTCCCAGACCTGTAGTTGTTTGGTAATGTCAGGAACTTCTGTCCTTGGGCCAGAACTAGGTTTTAAATAGAGTGAGTCAGGCTTGTGCTGTAAAATGGGTTCACGACCGCTCAGTGAGGTACCCGAGTAGGTGAATTCCATACATAGTTCAGAAGCAAGGCCGAACGCCTCAGCCTTCCTGCCTCAGCCAAAGATCATCAGGTCAAAGGGAAAAGGAAGAGATGGGAGCATGTCTGAACTTGAGTAACCTCCACAAAACCTTACGAAACCTCCGACCAGTGACTGCCTGACTTGTTTCTTCATTTCATTCATCTGGCCACTTGCTGCAAAACATTGTTTCTCCACAGCAGGGGAACACAGAAGTGTTTTCAGGGCCTTTACGGGGGTGTGACACTCTGTCTGCACACTGAAGACATACTATCCTGCTTGGACATCAGTCCTATATTTGTCCTCTGCCTTATGCAAGTCATGAAGCTTTTTAATGTTTTATCTTGTCAAAGTGAGAACCATGTCAGTAGAGAGAGGCCATAGCTCTGTACTGCAGTTTTTTCAACTGTCCAATATGAAGCCAAGGGAGTGTTCATGTGGTGTGAGAGATGAAGGAAGGAACCCATAACTTTGCAAAATGAGCCCAGTCACCATGATGTGGCCCTGTACCTCAGACAGGGACATCACGCGTGTGAGCCCTGTGGGAGCTCAGCTGATGACTCATACTACACAAAGCTCAAACTTACACTAATTACTTTCTGGACACACGCATTCCTGTTTTCCTGGCAGATATTAAATGAGAAACTGAAATAAAATGGCTCACACATGCAGAAGTTTGTTTTTGATCACAAGGGTAATGATATTATCCAGTCCCTGGATCTGAAGAAATACAAAAACAGGAATTTCAGTAAACACCTTTCTGAACTTCTCTACCTCCAATTTAGCTGTCTCATCAATTACACGGAGGGAGTTTTTACTGTGCAAAAAATCTAAAAAATGAAAAGGGAGACATGCAGTGTTTAACTCGCTTTTGTGATCAAACCAGCCGGGAGACATGGCTCGTCCCCCATTAGCCACAATGCATCTTGGGTAGTGTGTGCTCTCTGCTGCCGTTCACACAGCAGGTCCCAGCCACAGATGCCGGCACACAGACGCCAGTCAGACAGATGCGGAATGCAAACGTCCATTACTGTGGTTGCCGTCACAGCCCTGCGTTGCGCTGAGCATGGGGGGGGGGGGGTCTTCCTCATTACTCTCTGAGGTTTTCATTTGCACTAATGACAGACCAGGGAGGTCGCAGTCACTTAGGTTAGGTCAGCAGCTCAGAGTGGCCAACAGCAGGAAGGCTTCTGCTGTTAAGCAGTTCAGAAGATTAATGAGTGTTTGTTAGGCCAGACGCAGCACTGATTGGATTGTAGGTTTGAATAATTAGAAGCAATTAATGAAAGCATCCAATGAATAACAGAAAGTAAAAGATTGCGCTCCATGGTTCTGGGAAGGACGGACTTCCCAGAAGTCGCTTTTCACAGGAATGCTGACCGCACACAAAGGTGGAACATGTCTCTCCATAACAAGGACAGATTGCAGGCCACCAAAATGAAACAGATTTCAAAGAAATGCACCACACTCAAACTGTAAACAGACATTTATCTCCAGGTTGTGAAGATAATATAATGCTGGTGTTTCCACATCTGGGTCACCGGCTGAAGACCCTCCGTCATTCATATGTGGAACCCTCCAGAACCATTTTAGAAGGTTCTATTCCTTACACCCAAAGGAGCTGCTGTATGATCACTACCTTAAAAAAGGGTTTAATGTCATGCCTTGTGGGACAAACACAAGGATAACTATCTATCTTAAAATTCTGAATATGTCATAGACGCCAATACGCTTATCCAATATGAGGAGACGGCTCTTCTTCTCCACCCACCCCCCCACCACACACACACATACACACACACACACACCACAGACGTATTCTCACATTACACACACTCTCATCTCTTCTTTTTCTTCACAATGGCACTACAGCCCATATGTCCAGTCCGCCTTCGTACGCAAGATGCTGGAGTCCAGAGGCACTTGGTGTTAACAAATCCAAAATGAACCAGAAAAAAAGAAGCAATTGAATTCTGGCCCAGAACAACAGAGGGAAGCCGGGCAGGTGCACAGGTATTCACCACTCGGGCAGGAGGTGAGGTCATCTCACCCATAGCACCAGTCACGTGCACACACGCTGCACACAGCTGCCTACCTGTCAGCGCAGGCACACGTCCACCGGAGCGGTGGAAGGAAACGCCTTCTCTCTCACCCAGGACAGCGGAAGGAACAGGCAGACCGGAGAGGAGCAGCAAACACCGACAGACTGACTACTACGCTGCCCACTGCCCGGTCAGCTAAGGAATCTCTCTCTCTCATTGCTTTTCCTCTACCATAAAATGCTCTCCTCTTCTTTTTCTTCATCCATAGCTCTTAAGTCAATAATTCATTACCTTCCACTTTTCATTAGTCTTTTCCCCTCTCTCTCTCTCTCTCTCTCTCTCTCTCTCTCTCTCGTATTTCATTTGTTCAGCTGTTCTCTGTATCTAGTGTCTGCAGGTACTCAGGGGTCTCCTGTTCTCTCTCCACTTGCAGCATGTCTGGGAGATTCTGGGCTCTGTGCCAAGGGCCCGGCACATCGCACACAACCTGGAACTCAAAAGCAAACCAGCACGTTTATGTCGAACTGATTGCAGATCGGTGTTTAACCAAGACAACACATCTCACCACAGAAATCGACACACTTCACATGGAAATACATAATCAGGTGATAAGGACAAACACTTCCAGCCCTCCAGTGCCCATCAGTGGCCTCAGTCAGAGCCAGCATGACGAAGTACACAGCACTGCAGGAAACTTCTGCCTCCTCTGAGACTTTCCTGTCAGATGTTTTTTTAAAGCCATTCTGCTTCCTTTCGATGAGCAATGCAGGCCCACTGGTTGTCTTTCCCCAACAGTCGCCAAGGCTTTGGTCCAACCTGTTAGCATCTCCAAAAGCTACAGAGGAAACTGCTGATCTCCTGTAACGCTCTAAGTCACATGCTCAGTGACAGCACATTCCAGGAACTAAGGCTATGTAAGCGCAGACTCTGTATTTGTACATCTGAACCTCTCTCTCTCTCTGCAAGATAATATAATAGCAGCTATTGAAGAACCATGGAATATAAACTACTCAATAGCTGAAACACTACATATCAGAGTTCACCATACAAGCTCATATCAAAATGACCTGCAAAACCACCAGCTGGTCCTATGGTATAATGAAGCAGTTTTAACCATTCTAATAACACCACAGCAACAAACTCACATTGCTTTGCTGTCTGGACTTTGAGTACAGTGATCCAAGACACTGACTGATCTGAAGTTTCATCAACCTGAAGCCATGAACCCATCCGGGTCATTATACCAACGAGGGTTTAACAGCTGCATCCTAAGCCACACTCCTCCTCAGTCATTACTGCCCCGCTCTGTCTACAGCACCCAATCAGCAGCAAAAACAGACAGGGTGTGGGAGCAGGAAATACATCACCAGGGGGGCGGACAGACCACTAGTCTGTTAGCTGTTAGTTTCCTGCATCTCCCAGGTGACTGGTCCCTTTCAGGATCACTGCAGCCTAAGAGAACAACCACCATATTGGGAAAAACTCCCAATATGGACTTGACCAATGCACTGAAAGCCCTACACACACCCCACTTGTACCCACCTGTAAACACCAGTACCAGAGAGAACATCTGGCAACATGCTGGGTGGCTGGCGCCAGGTACTTTAGAACACAATGGGTAGTAGTGACAGCTACGGCTGGGAAGTGACTGGATATGACGGACACATTTGGGCAGAGCAGACACATCTGGGCGCAGGCTGGGCACAACAGCAGAACTCTCAGAAGTGAGGCAGAATGAAACTGCCAACCTGTCACTGAGTGCTGAACGCCATCAACTGCTGTCACTTGTAAATATACAGTTAAATAAGCTCTTTATATATCAATTTTTATACACTGTGAACAGTATGTGCAGGATATATGTGAAAAGACAAAAAGCAAGTAAAGATACGGTCAACAAAAACAGTAGAGAGAGAATATGGTAAACAACCACTAAAATGAAAACAACTCTACAAATACATTGTACATTACATTCTGATCCCTAAAAATAATCTGAATGAACATTTGAACAAACATTTGTATTACTGAAAGTAAGTGCAAAGCAAAGCTAGGAGATGTCAGATCTAAAGACCTGAGAGGGAGGTAAGTGTTGTTGTGAACAGCAGCCTCTTGGCTGATCTATTACTAGGCCTGTGGAAACCAGGTTCCTGTCTGTGACTTGGCAAAGCTATATGTCCTGTGCTGACAGATGACCTTTCACAATGCTCAAATACAAGATCAGGGAAGCCATACACTCTGACCAACATATGATGATGTGTGTCTTTTAGAAAATACTTGGTTACATAATGAGCAGGTGCGTCCGTTTATGTTGCACACAGGGTAGAGGTGGCTAAGGCTGGAGGAAGGGCTACCCCACCCTGCACAATCCCCCCGAATCTACCCCAGGGTCGAGGAGTCCATGTGGGGTTATCAGAAACAAAAACACCCTATTGTGACCTGAGCATGGCTGAGGGCCGGTTTCAACAATGTGACCCCCTGTGAATTTATCACAGCAGGGGCGTTTGCTACCATTTTTCACCACTAGAGGGTGCACATACATCACTGATTAGTGAATACATACAGCAGCGTCCTGGAACTGGGAAAAACAAAAAGCACTCTGTTAGTGATAGTAGAGGATCCCAGCCTGAGAGACACTGGAGGCATTGCTAAGGAACACTCACAAACAGTGAAGGACAACAAGGTGAAATGAGGTCAATCACAATATGTAAATACATAAATAAACCTCAGGTTCAGGCTATTTTAAAACCAGAGAAAATTAAAAATAAAAAGTATTGCTTTATAAATAAATAAATACATACAAAACAAACAAACAGTAAACAAACCCAAGCGCACACAAAGACGACTGATTATCTGGAGAGTGATGGGCATCTTGTGTTTCGTTTTGTGATGTGTGAAGCCAAAATCCGCCGTCGTGTATGAGAACGTTGGGTACATGGGTAATGTTCTACCCTGGGCACTTGCTGGACTCTGCCCTGGATGCTGGCTGCTCTGGGCACTGGCTGGACTCAGCCTGGCTCCGGGAGCTGCTTGCAAGACCACTCTCAGAGGGCCGCTAGGAACCATTTACATTTTTTAAAATGGTTGTTCAAAGCGTTTCTCAGATGTGAAGCATGTCATGAATATAGTCTGTAATCTAGCCTGTAATCTAGCCAGTTACTCACTCAGAAAGGTTTAGCAAACTGAAGACTGGCCATGAGGGGGCGCTCTTGGCTCTTAAGCAGGGGTGCTGGGTACTTAGCATCAGTTAATATAGTAGGTCTTGTTAATTTACTGAGTCATAGCACTTATTACATTTGAGTATTCCATTAATACAACTATTAAAGTAATATTAAATAAAATAATGAATCATTAGCAAGCAATTTAAAAAGATTTAACACTTCAGAACTGCAATGCTGAGAGTGAGGAACATATCCAAGCTGTTATGGAATGTTGTATGAAGGGCTTTTAATAACACCACACATTCCATATCTTGCCTTCATGTGTTACATACCCTTGCTATCTACATACACAAATGAGGTCATGTACACACACCCACCCACCCACATCCACACACACACTCACCCACACACACACTCACACTCACCCACCCACACACACACCCTAAACTGGTCATGGGTATTGAACTACATTTAATTAATGTTAACCAGCAGTGTCGATTTCAGTGACACTAATTTCTTACAGCTCATTAATAATTATGTCTAATTAAGGACAACAAGGGACAGTTGATTTTGCAAACCTCCAGAACCCACAAATGGGCTATAAGAAAAGTCAGCAGTACTGCGGATTCCCTTCGGAATTTATCAAGCACTCAGGTCCCTGGCAATCTCAAGCATGCACGCACGAAAAAAATATGCCTATGCAACTCAAATAATAATTCCACAAATAATCAAATAATAATTCCACAAATAATCAGACAAATTAACGCAGCTGATAATAATCATGACTGAGCTCTAATGAGTCGCTGCGTCTACAGACACCTGTGCTCCAGGCTTGTGTTCAGGGGACCTTTGCTTTCACTTCCATCTTCGGTAAGAGTAATAAATTTGCCCTCAGTGGGGTGACAGGCCGTGTCAAGAGGCAAAGCTTCATTCTCAGAGTTTGGAAGTGTTCCAGATGGCGATGGAGTTGGAGAGGGGTTATTAACGCTGTTGTGTGAGGTGGTGGTTGTCCCTAATGAAGACGAGCCAGCCAGCTCCACCTGCAGCTGGGGGGCTCCACCACCATGTCTCCCACATGAGCTGGAATGGTTTGGACCATTAGCACTTCAGTCCGACCCTCTGGTCCAGATCAGGTGTAACTGGCCTTTCATTTCCGTTGGCTTAAAAGCGGTTTGTGTCTTGTGTTTCTGAGGTTACTGTGTACACTTCTCAATAAGTCCTGACATAATTATCTTCTGAACCCTCCAGTAGGATCCTGGTCCTCTATGGTATTTTAAGTTGGTCACCAGTGCTTTCACGCTTCCTAACCATATACTAAAGAGGGCAGGATTTCCCAAAAACATCGAAACTCAAAGAACAAGTTTAAATGATAGCACCAGTTATTACACTGAACACACGCTCTTTCTCAGCCTCATCTAAGATGATCTTAACACTACAAGGCTACAAGGAAATGGTGGACTTTTTTACCCACAAAGTGTTTCATCTGTGCCTCTTGCTGACTTGGTTCTTCAGCTTAATTAACTGATATCTGTTTGGTACTCATGTGGAGAGACAACCACAACAGACTCCAGATGCCCAAGAAAAATCAAGCATTTGTTCATTCTCTCTTTTTCCCATATGACAGACTACTGAAAAGAAAACACTAAATCCATGTTAGACAGAAGATTCAGCTGGAAGAATTGAGATTTTCGAAGATGGAATACAAACACACACACACACACACACACACACAAACACACAAACACACTGCAGCAACATGAGAGAACAATTCAAGCTCTGTCCCTTCTGCTTACATGCTAGCTAAGGAGAAAGAGAGGGAGAGAGAGGATAGAGAGAGAGAGAGAGGGAGAGAGAGGATAGAGAGGCTGAGAGAGAGAGAGGGAGAGAGAGGATAGAGAGAGAAAGAGAGAGGGAGAGAGAGGATAGAGAGGCTGAGAGAGAGAGAGGGAGAGAGGATAGAGAGAGAGAGAGAGGGAGAGAGGATAGAGAGGCTGAGAGAGAGAGGATAGAGAGGATAGAGAGAGAGAGGGAGAGAGAGGATAGAGAGGCTGAGAGAGAGAGAGAGGGAGAGAGAGGATAGAGAGGCTGAGAGAGAGAGAGAGAGAGAGAGAGGATAGAGAGGCTGAGAGAGAGAGAGGGAGAGAGGATAGAGAGAGAGGGAGAGAGAGGATAGAGAGGCTGAGAGAGAGAGAGGGAGAGAGAGGATAGAGAGGCTGAGAGAGAGAGAGAGAGAGAGAGAGAGAGGATAGAGAGGCTGAGAGAGAGAGAGGGAGAGAGGATAGAGAGAGAGAGGGAGAGAGAGGATAGAGAGGCTGAGAGAGAGAGGGAGAGAGAGGATAGAGAGGCTGAGAGAGAGAGAGAGAGAGAGAGAGAGAGAGAGGATAGAGAGGCTGAGAGAGAGAGGATAGAGAGGCTGAGAGAGAGAGAGGGAGAGAGAGGATAGAGAGGCTGAGAGAGAGAGAGAGGATAGAGAGGCTGAGAGAGAGAGAGAGAGAGAGAGAGAGAGGATAGAGAGGCTGAGAGAGAGAGAGAGAGAGAGAGGGGATAGAGAGAGAGAGGGAGAGAGAGGATAGAGAGGCTGAGAGAGAGAGAGGGAGAGAGGCTGAGAGAGAGAGAGAGAGAGAGAGAGAGGATA
>NW_027658711.1:0-19911 GCF_041902795.1 Electrophorus electricus | reverse complement strand
AACCAGCTACAAGAATTTAAGATTTAATCAACATATAACTCCTACAAAAAAAACAAAACAAAACATAATAACCAAATCTGATCCAATAATAACCCTACCGACCAGACAATGCAATGAAGATCTGTCAATCTCTCCAAATGCTGAATTGCACACAAATTTGCAAGAATATTTTTAACACAACCATTGGGTGTTAACCTATAATATATACAAGATCATCCACAGAATACACTACAATATCTACAATACTCTCTCACCAAAATCAACACCACAATCAACACAAGGAACAACAAGCACACAAGATCTGGTCCTCAGTATCATCACACCCCCTGTTTACACTAGAAACCAATGTCCCCCTGCATAGCTACATTCGTGCACACTCCCCGCACACCCACCCAATTAAACAACGACTCTATAATTTAAACATCCAATTCTTGAAGAGCATATCGCAAAAAAAATTAAGTAGCTTTCAAGCCCACCATAACAGGCTGTGACTCTGAAATCTGAAAACAGGGCACAGCGGAGTGAGGTGCTGACCTGAGTTTTCTGGGTCTGGGGGTTCTGGGTGTTCTCCCTTTTCATGCCAGGCTTCCAGGCATTCTCGGCCTTCTTCAGCTGCACTTCGTCGTTCACGGACACGTTGGTAATGATCTTGCGGGGAGGCGGCCGTCTCGGGCCTACACTGAGCAGCTGAAGCAACGAATGGGTGCTCTTTATTATGGGCGGTAACAATGTCACAAAGACCTCGGTCACATAAGATGACCAGGCGCTCATTCATTTGTGATAGAAGAGAAGGGATGAGCGGAGAGACCCACCGGTGCACCCCTGCCTCCAGGAATTGCCCTGCTGAAGTCTGCAGAGGCTGGGTTGAAGTCTGGGTCTCTGGCGATAATGCGAGGGCCCACCTGCTGCAGGGGCAGCTTGTTTTGTTTGATCTAGAAAACAACAGAGTCAAGTCGAAGTCCATCAGCCCCTCTCCATGGAATGGTTTTAAAGGTCCCCTAAGGCCAATGTTTTAGCAGGCTTACCTTGTCCAGTACCACATCAGAGATGGGAGGAAGCCCCTCTGGCTTCTGCATGCAGGCAGGCATGAACTGGAAGGCCAACAGGAAGTCTCTATCATACTGCCTCTTCCCATCCTTCAGCTCTGGTTCTGCATGCAGAGAGGGGTACAGTGAGCACCTGGAGAGAGGAATCACCTCTCTGTCAGGACACTGGGCCTGCCCCACAGGAGTGTCCTCTTTTGGCTTCTTCCAGGTGTTGGATAAACTAATTGCTGTAAAACATAACAAATCAGTCTGGTGTCTTTTTAGTGTCCTAACATAGCATGTCATGCATGTGGTTATTTACCTTGACTCAAGCTTTGCCTAAGCTTGGACTGTAAGATGGGCTCCACTTTATCCTCCAGCAAGACCTCTGGCTCCTTCCCAGTCTCTTTCAGCTCTGCCCCAGTGGAGGCTCCACAGGCCTGGACTGCCTCTATAACAGCCTGGCCTGGGAGAGTGAGGCCTGAAGGAGCAGCAGTGCTGGAAGGCAATGAGGGCGTCAGCGTGCCTGAGGCAACCGCCTCTCCGGCTGCTGGACTTGCAGCCTTCGCCGGACAGTGGGCCTCCAGGGCCAGGCCGACATTGACATTCCCCTGCTCTGCTACCTGGCTGTTCAGCTGCTGGGATTTGAGGTAGAAAATGCGAGGATAATGAGGGTGTGGACATAAAAACTAGCAAAAGACGGAAAAGATGGAGAGAGAGAGAGATACTGCACACACATGCAGAAGAAGGGGAATGGCAATGAGGGTGGGGGGGGTGAGCACAGCACAGCACAGCACCGCACAGCACAGCACAGCATAATTAGAGAAGTGAGTAGAGAAAGAGGCAAAGAGAGAGAGAGGAAATGAAAACGCACAAGAGGGCAAAAGATCCAGCCGCAAAGGCACAAAATGTGTGTGTGTGTGGAGGTGGGGGGGGGGGGTGAAGACACAAAGACAGCAAGAGACAGCAGACAAGCATGGGGTGCTTAAATAAATGGGCAGGAGAAATAGAGAAAGAGAGGAAAGAGGAACACTGTTAACATTTAGGGAAAGAGGACACAAAGTAAGTGCAACAGCGCAGTAGTGAGTGTTCCCTTTACAGAGAGGCCTTTCCTCAGAGGAGCTGAGGTGCTCAGGGTTTGGCTGAATCCTTCTTACAGGGCCTTTACGTGGGCTGTCTGTGTAGAGGGAATACGAGGGAAGATCAGGAGGATTCGAGTGGCTGTGAGGGAGAACTAAGATGGAGGCAGACGAAAGAATAGGCACGGCAAGTCGGAACATCAAAACACATCTGAGAAGCCTTCTTAAATCAGAACAGCCATAATCACACAAGCTACTGGAACCAGTCAAATATGACGGAGGAGGGTCAACGGTGTGACCGAATCACTGAAGAAGGAAGAGAGAATGGCCGGAAATCAAACTACACCATCAGATTTTGTTGCTGATTGTATGATGCTTTTAATAGGACAAGACAATGAAAGCCAGCCAAACAACCAAACAATCAGCTCAGAGCTTATTATGAGGGAGGACTAGATGAGAGAGAACTTTGACCTGTGGAGTGGATGACGCGAAGCAGCAGCCTGCAGCCGATCAGGGGCTCGGGCTGTGGGACTGAATGGCTTACCTGTGGAGCAGTAGGGGTAGTGCAGGGACGTCCCACTGGTGGGCTTGTGTTCTGGCTAATGCCTACTCCTGACATGATCTCCTCTGTGATATCCTTGCCATCCTGGTTAGGGTCTCGGATACGGATCTTAGCGAACAGCAAGTTATTTGCATCTAGTCAATCCACAATTAAATTAATTTCACCTCTGAGGCATGGGGAATACTCACTGTTTTCTTTACCCTCTTAGTGGGTGGAGGCTGCTGAGCTGTATGCACTATTATGGATGGAGATTTGGTGTATATGATCTGGCCAGGATAGTATGAAGGCCCTGCCACTAGTGGTGACCAAAAAAAAGCAGTTGGTTTCAGTTAGAGAGCAAAAGAAAAACCAGTTTCAGCCAGCAGGAATACCCAGAAGAAAGGTCTCTTTATCAGTGAGAGCACGCATGTAGGTTTCCCAGGTGGGGGTAGAGAAAGCGAAGTCCAAACTCACCATATGCTAGTGGGCAGTCTGCAGGAAAGAGCCCAGGGTAGAATGTACTGGGTCCTGTGGGCTGGACGGAGTACTGCTGGGGATGTCCCACATAAGGAAGGCCACTGTGGTGATACTGAGAATGAAACAGAACAGCAGAGGTAAAGGGCCTAGCACCAGACATGGCCATTCATATAGGACACTCCTAAGAGATATTCAAAGCAGTAAACAAACAAAAAATACAAAAACATTTAGTTTTTACACTGAAAAAAAACTAAACTAGAACTTCTCATTTCTGCTTCCAAGATAAAACATATTTTTATCTACACATTTTAGGAGCAGTTTATTTATTGCTGGCCAACCTGTTTATAGACAGATTTTCAACCCATTTGCTACACTGTGTACATATTTGCACAGGCGCTTTTCTCTGCTCTGGGTACCTGAGGCACGTAGTACTGGAGTACGTAGTACTGGGCGGTCTGGGATGAGGTGAAGGGCATGGGCGTCAGGAACATCATGATGGGCTGGCTGGACACGGGTCGAAAGGAAGTGATGTTACTTGGAATGGCAGGCTGGGCTGTCTGCATCTGAGGGATCTGGAAAAGCTGGGAGAGGAGAGGAGTGGAGAGTGAGGGTCACAGAGCAGCGTGGCGTATGCCGCAGCAGCCGACTCAGACGCTCGGAGTGAAGACTTTAGTCAAGAGTTGAGTCGTGGACTCTACAGCAGTTGTACTGGGAATGTTGAGGAGATATATACATAAAAAAAAAAAGTTTAAAATTTTCAAGGGATTTTGAATGTCCTATTATGCTAGGCATGCAAGATACAAAAAGAAAATCTTTCAAGAGTCTGTTTCACATGCATGGCACTAATACAAGGGTGAATGAACTAGCATGAAAAATTAAACAATTACAATGATGGATGCAGCTAATTAGCCATTATTGCAGGAGAGAGGATATATATGTAAAAGACAACTAATCTTGAATGTAAATTTGTACCGATAACCTGAGTCTATCAAAGCCAATGCTGACAAAATATGACATGAGCTAGAATTCAGAATGTGACAAACCCCCATCCCAGTTGGCTTTGATGCTCAGAATGGGAACATAGTGAGGGAATTCCTTCTACATGAGAAACAGTAAAATGAGCCTAAGAGGTGATTCTCACATACTGTCTCCCACCGAGCTGTTGCCATCTTAACATTTTCTGGACATAAAATCCTCCCTCCAGCAGTTATGCAGGCAGGCAGAAATGAACCTTTGTATGGGCTCCTGGGTAATGGAGCAGCCATACCATGTCCAAAACAGATTATTAAAAAGCACTGGAGTCCAAAGGAAATAAAAAGAAACAGACTAAAAAAGACTAAACATAAAAGACTAAACGTAGGTGCTGGCATCCTCCGAACTGGGGAGCAGAGTGGAGCGCAGGTGCACCACTGAGCTACTGGAATGTCTTTCAATGCATTTTTTGAAGACTGCAAAATTACCTGAATGGATCTCAATCCTCCCTTGAATATTGAAGCAGGAACGAGAGAGAAGCTAGTGGAAGAACGCACTAATGGGTGTAAAGGGTCAGAGAGACTGCAACACGCTCAGATACACTGGCACACACAATTTAAACAAATCTTTAAACAAATTTAAACCAAAACAAGTTTTGTTTTTTTTTAAATGACAGAACACTGTTGTTACAGTGGAATTGTGAGGTCAGAGGCAGAGCAAATGTGTTCCACTAACCTTCCTGGCCCTTTAAGTGCACTACTGCAGATAGACTGAAAACAAATTTCACCTAAATAAAATCACACTGCAACACTGAAAACATAAACACAGACAAGCACTGAATGAGTGGTAAAGGGCATTAAAGCCTAAGTATTACATGGAGATCACCGCTCACATTTTCAATTCTTTCCTTTGACAAAACAACTCACATCAACAGCCAAGGCACTGCACTGCCTTTCTAAAAGGAGATGGCAGATGGCACTATCAATTAGCTTCACTCAAAAATGGGAGAAAACAAGGAATGCGGCATGTTATGCGCTCGTGCACATAGTTCGGTCACACGTCTCTGCTATGGTCTTCCAACGTACACTGCCCTTGATATGAGGCAATATGGCCACCTACTGTAAGCTCAACCTTGGGTCACGATATCATGCAGAGCCTTCATAATACCCTATGCTTCTGTGCATGTGCTAGTCAGATTCAAGCTCAAATATCGTCTCTCTCAGCTAGCACAGCCCGGCCTCATCTGTCTACAAAACTTCCAAGAGGTCTCCGGTACACTAGACAAATGTTGCTGTTTTGTATTCACAGAGAACATTTATCCAAGTATGTGTACTATTCAAAAAGCTGGGATGCGGCTGGGAGACAGGAATCCATCTGCCTCTGAGATTGATGTGTGAGTTGGGGAGGGGAGTGCAGTGGCTAGAACACTAAACTTGGCGAGGTTTTACCACAGGCACACAGAGGAGCATGCAGCATACAGTGGGAGGTGCTGCGCTGCGGCGGCGGACATTAGCTGCTGGTGGGCAGGATGAGAGAGCAAACTGGGGGTGGAGGAGGGTGGGGGGAGCCAGGCAGAGACTGTGGGGGCAGGATGCATGCAGACGCATGTCACATGCTGCAGGAATCTGGGCCATGTTGCTGACAAGTTCATTGAATGTTTTGAAGCCAACTACAGCACATGCATGTCTGTGTTGTATCTGGGCTTGGTGTAGTAGGGTCAAGGAAGACTTATTTTTAGCTGAAGATGTCTATCAATAGCAACACAACTGCAGATAACCATATTTACTGCTAAACTTTGGCTGACATCTCAAGTGAGGCGCACTTCATACAGAATGCCAGGAAAATAATCTCCTCCTAAACGTCAGTAAGACAAAGGAGCTGATCGTGGATTGCAGCAAGAAGCAGGAGCGGCACTACCAACCTGTGACGATCAGTGGAACCACGGTGGAGAGAGTAGATAGTTTCAGGTACCTTGGTGTTCACATCTCGCAGGACCTGTCCTGGTCCCGCCATACCAGCTCCCTGGCAAAGAAGGCTCGTCAGCGTCTTTACCACCTCAGACGCCTAAGGGACTTCAGACTGCCCTCCAAGGTACTGCGGAACTTCTACACCTGCACTATCGAGAGCATCCTCACGGGGAACATCACAGTCTGGTTTGGAAATAGCACCAAGCAGGACAGACAAGCACTACAAAGGGTAGTGCGTTCAGCAGAGCGCATCACTCACTCGGAACTTCCTGACCTGCAGACCACCTACTACAAGCGGTGCCAAACCAAGGCCAGGAAAATTGTGAAGGACCCCACCCATCCCAACAATAGACTCTTCTCTCTGTTGAGGTCAGGGAGGCGCTTCCGGTCCCTGAAGGCCAAGACAGAGAGGCTGAAGAGGAGCTTCTTCCCACAGGCCATTCGGGCCCTGAATCAGGGAAACTGATAAACTGTGGGGACCACCACCACGTAACATGACTGTATATCTGTACATCTGTATATATAGATTTAGATTTATACTCAATTAACCTGTTACAACAACTGTAGATATGGTACTATACAATGGATCTGTACATTCTGTAGATTGTGTACATATATACTCAACCATATACATTGTACATTGTGTATATAATCATAATATACATATATTGTACATACATTGTTAATATATTTTTGTACATACATAGAATATATATTTATCTGTATATATATTTTTTTCTCTATGCACCCCTGGTTCTCTTCCTCAGTTTGGACAGAGCACTCTCCACCATTTCACTGCGTGTTGTACTGTGTATGTGACAAATAAACCAAACTTGAAACTTGAAACTTGAAACTTGAGAATGAATACAAGAGTTAATTTAGTGTCTTGTGCAAGTCAATATAACAAGCTCATGGTTCATTGCAGGTGGAGCCACCGTCCTTGTTGATTGAAAACCTTAAGAAGCAGAAGCAACAGTCCTATTCCAAGCTAGAGAAAAAAGGCACAGGACTATCACACAGTAGACTCTGAAATGGAGGATCTCTCACATTAAGGTATGGCTATGCCGCCTTGACTTTTTACCTCCAGACATTCTTGTGTGGTTACTAGATTTTTCCCACATTCCATTAATTTTCTCAAGTAAATAAAGATATAGATGCAGTAATTAATTGAAGAGAATAGCTGGTGCCATCTTTATTCTGAGCTCAATGTTGCATACAGACGAGGTATTGTCCACAGAATGTCTAACAGTCTCAGGTGGGTTCAATCTTTATACATTTTCATCAAGTTACAAAACCATTTTTTTATTAAAATTGTATCTTTAGGTGGTATCCTGGCCTCAATGCGGGACTTGCCACAGAGGCCATATTTGGTCATTCTCACTTCCTGCTTACTTCAAAAGCCTAATTTGGTCTTTTACAATTCCTGCCATCATATTATTACATTAATAATTTCATTTTATTACCTCACTTGAGTACACCTCTGGCTGGATATTGAACCACTTGGTTGTAATCCTAAATGAATCATGAATGACGCAATCAAAGGATCACTGCTTGAAGCCAAGCAAAAAAGTTTGATTTTTCACATTCACAGACATGAAGAACCAGCAGGACGAACCAAGACTGATGTGAACTGTGTGGGAAAGTAGACTTTTCACATACTGTAGAACAAAACCGCTTTGATGAAGTTGTAAGCAAAGAGCTATTAAGAACATAAGCCTGTGTAAATCCTGATAAGCAATTGTAGTTCAGAAGTGTTTGAATATGTGTATTGTTTGTTTGTATTTTCACAGGCCAAAAACAAGTACTGATTAGCAAGATTTACTACCTCCCAGTACACCATTTCTTTTTACTGCCTGAGTAGATGTTGATGGAAGTCAAAAGGCCAACAGAAGCAACAGCCATCTAGTGGTTGCTTCCAGACTACCAGATCAGCTTGATATTCGCTATTGCCTCTCTCTGGCAGAATACCCACCAGGTCATTCCACATTTGCATAGTTTTGGTGATGCTCTTTGCTTTGGCTTCAATGTCTGGTGGGCTTCTTTGGGTGGGATGATTCCCCCGCTGAGAGTGTGCGGGCTGTTGTGGAGAGAGGATGTGTCTCCAGAGTCACATCCAGACCCACATATGGCCAGCGCAACCAGAAAAGCACAGGTGAGGAAGGCAAGGCTTCTGAGAGCTACCAGCCAAGCAGGTGTGGACAGAAAAGAGGTGCTCTGTAGCAAAGAGAAAGGAAGCTGATTGCTTGGTATGTAAAAGGAGAGAAACCTGGAAGCTGGTGTGGATAGTATGAAACCCACCAAAAATGAAAACAACAGCTTCATTTGGGAAAAAAAAAAAAAAAAAAAAAAAAAAACCCCACAAAATGCAGCAAGAGAGAACAGGTCTTTGCTTATCTTAGATAAATCAATGTTTGAGATAATCAATGCTTAAAAAAGCATGGTAGCCAGGAACAAAAAAGTAACCAAAAGTATTCAAGGTGAAATGTGCAGTGTATTGGCTCAGTCATTTCAACTGTTCCTCATTTGTTTTATATCAATTTTCATCTCTGACAAGGAAGATGTGGAGGGGAACCTGGGAGGCTGTTGGACAGGGTAATGAAATGGATTGCAGGCTCAAACACTGTATGCACTTGAAGGACAGTGTTCACTACCAGTTCCGTGTATGCCTTTTTTTCTATCGTGACTTTGTATCAACCGGGAAGGAGCAACTGTCATTCACACCCAACAGGAATGCAGCTAGTTGTGACCTTGAGAATTCTTGGCTATGGAATCGCCAAAAAGTATCTTAAGCACTTTAGCACCATTCTAAGACAACCATTGACAATAATTACGCACCTTAATGAATGCTTTGTCCGCATCTTGGCTGTATCTGAGCTGGTGGTTGAAAAGCAGGGCCCGCAGCTGTCGGTTCTGGTGCTGGATGTCATACTGCTCAGCGGTCTGACAGGCACGCACAACTCGTAGGTCTGTTCAAGGTGGCGCTTGTACACCTCAATTTCCATCGTAATTGTCCTATACAACCATTAAAAACTTGACAGAAGTTAAAAAACAGCAGAACGGTTTGTTACAACTGGAAAAAAATAAATAAGAAAAGATTGTTTGTTGTACATGAAAGTCAGTGAGCCATGAGGATAAGCCCTCTTGTCCAAAGTTCTGATCAGCAGTTATGACCTCCTAACACTGCAATCAAAATGCACGGGCAAAAGATGCATTACTAAAAAAATACTCTGCAGATCTGGAATTCATGTCACCACAGTCAAAGTTGAAGGCTTTGTTCGGTGAAAAGAAAACAAATGCATCAAAGTTGGCGTTATACTCAGTAAGAACTCAGTAGAGTAAGAAACTGCAAAATACTCAGAGAACTCTGTGCATGAGTCAGTGGCTCAATAGTCCAACTAAAATCAGCCAGGACCAAAGTTTAGTTGGGCTAAACATGAGTCAACTAAATCCTTAGTCAGAGAATGATATTCTGTCTTTGCTGCTTACATGATCAGCTTCTTTCAAATAGCCATGTAAACTTAGTCAACTTAGTTATTTAGGAATAATATCAAACTACATGTGGGCCATCAGATCCTGTTTGCCCTTGAAGACCCACTCACAATCTCTGCCCAAGTCAGAGACTATTTAGAGCTATGATCTTAATTCCAGCACTGGACATGCATTACCTTGCACAGTTTCACAACTCTGGCCCTGCAATAAACCCTGCATACGTCTTAACTAAGAAGGCAACAGTTCAAATGGAAAACCTACTTTCTGGGAGTGAAGGAAGCCAGCTGCTTGATCTTCAGTGTCTGGTTGAGTCTTGGATGCATCAAGCACAGGGACACCAGCTGATACCCCATGGTTGAGGTGCTCCATATATTGTGCAAGGATCGGTTCGTTATAATCACCATTCTGCATTTTTTTAACAGCAGCAACAGCATAAAATGGTTCAGTTAAGGGTGCATCATTGGAAGACTTTCACTAAAATATGTCCTCACCATGTCTCAAATACAGCAATACCTCTTAGAAGCCATTGTACTGCACACAGAATGGACAGTCCCAGCAGTTTCTGTTCCCATATGGAACCTCAGTGTTTTGATTACAGAAAAAGCAATTCACAATGGCATGAACTGGTTTCTTCCCATTGAATAGGGAGTTTATATATATAACTGAATTTGATCAAACTGTAGCAATGATTGTGAGCAAGGATCTTTCATTCTACAGCCTAAAAATGAAAGTGACAAATAAATGTATGTTACAAATAAACCAAACTTGAAACTTTATATGAATAGCTTCATGTTGAATATACACAGTTAATCAGTCATTAAAAACTACATTCTATTAATGCAGAATGTTTATGAAAGTTAATTTAATCTAATTAACAATAAATGAACAGTCGAATAATGTAGTTCAAACAGTCCAATAGCTGTAGTAATGGCTTAACTCATTTTGCTTATTTAGAGAGAACGATCAATTTGAAAACCCACAGGTTTGTGAATTTGGGTCTCTAAATCATACAAAAGTAGGTTTTCTATTGCTGAACAGTTAGCTAGCTAACAAACTACCAGCACCTAAACGATCAAAGTTGAAAGCTGAACAATGAAATGGTTCCACAAGGAATGGTTTATAGCCCCGAGTTTGACACTCGCTGACCTCAACTATTAGCTAGCTAACTAGCTTATCGCTGTGATAAAGCGATACAATCTTTAGCAATGAGGACATGAATAAAGTATCCTTTACAATTTTCACAATATTGTGAAAATTTAATTTGCTGGCATTGGAGGTTATTAAATATTCACAATATCAATAATACTTCCTTGGCTCACAGAATCAGACATTACATTTTTGCTGTTATGGCAGCTGTTATAAAGATCATATTTATACAGAACGCTGTTCAGTTAGTGCTAGTATTGACGAAACATTGCATAACTAATAGCGGTACAGAGACAGAAACATCATGTGTTCAGATGAATAACTGGATGTGTGTGAGACAGTCTGTGAGAGGTTTGCATTTGTGTGTGTTGCATGACTATGAGTGGAAAAACCATATAAAGGTAAAAACATTACCTCTGCAACAAGGATCTCTTCTATTTGAAGGAAAGGTTTAAGTTAGACACAGTCTCCACAGAGTAAGTTAAATCTGTCTGTGTTAAGACCAGTTGACATATCAGCGGTTTATCACTGATTATGCCTGCCACTGAGATACCACAAATTAAGCACTCCAGATTCCAAGACATACAGTTGTGCAGTGTGAGCCATCCATCAATTTGAAAACTTCAAAAGTCACGTAATGTGTGCATGGCATAAGCATATCTGCAGGTCCTGAAAACATTTGCTATCAGAAATGATTTCATCATAGAAAAAAACTACAAATTCTAGACTTGAGAATGTGAGCATCAATCCCACTAACACTCACATACTAAAAGAGCACTCTACCACTTGAGCTAGTTCTCCTAGAGTGGGACTTGTTTGCAGATCAGACAAAAGCTGAAGACACAGTGGAATGGCAATTCTCTAGGAGATCATACCAAATCCTGTATCCACCCTAAATATTTCATCTAGCTGTGAAGTCAAAAAAGCTTATTCCTGAAATGACAGGAATAGTTCTTGCAGATTCTGATATGCTATGCAAACACTATAAAATGTGAGCTATGTTCGATCTGGCAGCCATTGGCTCTAACTGTCTCTTTTTAATGAGTTAAGCAATGCTTACAGAATAACTTTCTATGGCTTCAAATACTTCCAAGAATTAAACCTTGCAGAGCTCTGTAGCTAGACACATTGTCTCTGTAGGTTTGACATGTTCATTTGACAAACTAGCTAAAATAGCATCTTTTGGTTTGAATAAATTGCCCCTTAGACCCAGACAAAAAAATTGCTCAAAATCTTTTTGCTTATTCATGCAGCAATGACCCAGATTTCCAAAGAAAGAGGACGTATGGTTAAAGCTAGAAAAAAATGCCTACTCTGTGCTCAGGCAGAAAATCTGATATTTTAAATATGTCCCTAAAAGGTTTATATTCCTTGGCTCACAGAATCAGACATTACATTTTTGTTGTTATGGCAGATTTCATGGTGTAATAGACAGCACTATGTAACTCGCAGCAATAAAGCTCAGTGGACTTTGCAATTGATGATTTCGTCACTGTGTACAACTGCACTGAATTGCTCTTTAACAAAAGCTTCTGCACATTTGCTTTTGAAGTTTAATTCAAAAGTTGGCTGCAGAATAACCATTTGTCAGAGGGAACAATATGTGTCAACTTTCACCTATGCTCGGTCGAAAAGTGGCCGTAATCTTGTTGACACCAAGTCTACAATTTCATGGAAAGGTTCCCTTCCCTGCTGCACCGAGAACTGCAAAAGGAACTGAGAAAGGCCGATTAGCTCAGTTGGTCAGAGTGGGGTGCTAATAATGCCAAGGTCATGGGTTTGATCTCCCTATGTGCCCTGTGCCTCTTCCAGAAAGATTTTTTAAACCATTTTCAATAATGGCACCACTTTGAAAAAAATACCTTTTTCTCTTCTGACAGCTGCACAGTGGCCTTGTGAAAAGAATACAGTATAGAAAGGCACCCACAAACATTACTGTACACATCAGAGGTCAGCGCAGGAATGTCAGTTTGTAAGCTTGCCAAATCTGCCCCCACAGGCTCCCTGAGTTCTACTAATCGCTCCAACACCTTGTTTCAACCTCAGTTTTTTTTTTATTTTTATTTTCCCATATGCTCTTGAACAAGGTCCCACATCTCCTTTAACAATAAAACAGTAAACGTTACACATGTAGCAATATAAAACAATATGTAAACAATGTGAAAATAATGTTACTAACTTTGGCAGTTGTGCTGCTTCTAAAATAGCCCACCAGCTTCCTTGACTTTGTACAAATGGCAGATAGTACTGGGGTTAGTTCAAGAGCCTTTTAAACAACTATATTCAGGGTGTGAGCAATGCAGAGTGCATGAGGCAGCTTCAGCTATTTGCCACAGGCAATCATATTAGATGTGCCATCAGTAACCATGTGACTTTATTTTATTCCCCATTCTTCCATAAAAGAGGATTTCACACAGGCCAAATTTTCAGCCGTATGCGCCTGCAGGAATTTCACAACACCAAGTAGTGTAGACTTCAGAAATGTGTTGTCATCTATAAAATGGCAGGTCACAGCCAAGAAGGCATCCACATTAAGAGATGTCCACATGTCTGCTGTCAAACTCATTGCAAGAACTTTCTGGACCTCAGCTTTGGCCTTCTCTTTCTCTTGTTGACATTTGGCCTCAACCATGGCCTTTACAGTCTAAAGGGAAGGAAGAAAATAATTATATATATTTTTAATACTACTCTCATAATGTATCCATGTCACCACACATACCTTCCTAGTTGGGAGAATGTAAGTTGAATCCAATTTTGCTACCAAGTCCCTGAAGCTTTTATCCTCAACTAAGCTAAATGGCTGTGTGTCTCTAACTATCATGGAGACCAAAGCCTCATCCAGCTCTTCCTTTCTGGTCACTGCTTTGTAAAGATTAGATTATAGTTTGTCACCAAAAAATATAGTACTCACCAATGAAATTCACTTTATAATCCAATCCAAACTGCAAGGCGCAGAGAATAATGCAATATATATATATATATATATATATATATATATATATATATATATATATATATATATATATATATATATATATATTTATGTATGTACACATTTTATATACATGTGCATAATAACGTTAACACCTTGTGACAACTGATAAATAAGCCAAATGACATTGGCAAGGGTGACAGTAGGAAAAACTCACTGGAATGGTGGAAGGGACTTGGAAGGTGTCAGACTCAAAAGGGAACTCATCCTCCTTTGGTTAACCCTGGATAAACCTGGGCAAAGATGAGTTGGGTAGAGGATGGCTGACAAATTGTAAGCATGAAAGATACACTACAGCATTCCTACACAAAGACATCATAGGAGATAGAAACAGAGCACAGTTCACCTGGATAGGACACCTGGGTAGAAATACAGTAACTCATTATTATAACAGTACAAAGAAATGAAATGTGGATCATCCAGGTGAGGTTCATCTGCTAATCTGCACATAAATATTGTTTGTGACAGTGCAGAATGTTGCAGGTAAATGGAGGGCTGGTGCTGTCATTTTAAGCATTTTAAGGCAGGTCCAGGAAGGAGAAACCCCAGCAGGTAGGAAGAGTTAGTGGGGAGCACAGATAGCACAGCACTCCAGAATCATGTACTGGAGCATGGTGTGTCCACTGGGGGGAGGTGGGGTGGTTGGAAGAGCATAAAAGACTGTTGTTACTGCAAAGATTAATTTAGACCTTTTATTTGGACTGTTATTCTTTTTTTAGGGGGCGGGGGGGGGCATGTATTTAATGAAATAATAACGAAAAATTAATAGATGAATTCATACCAACTCAAATTTGCTGGTAAAGAAATCATTTGTAAGGTAAAAGTTATTTTAAGAGTGATGTTAAGGAATTTTTTTTTATGTTAATTATAATTTCATTAGAATAATTCTAACATCTACGGGATGATCTGAGGGTTAAAGAAAAAAGAGGTGGACCTTATGGGCAATAAAGCAAAAGTCATTATTGTAGTACAAGACCCTTTGTTCTAGCTAAGTGATCTGCTGCATCTCAGTTTGAGTCATGTAGAATTCTAAAGACAGAAAGTCTTTATTCTGGCATAAAATAAAACTGAAGGGGGAAACATACTTTGAGTTAGTACCAGTAGTTATTGATTGTACACAAAGTCCAGTATGCATCCAAATGTAATCAAGAGATATCTGTTGGTAGCTGAACATCTCCAACTCGTACAATGCAATGTTTCTTCTTTGTGTCAAATGAACTTAACAATTCAAACATCCATAACTGGCCGTGTTTCTTGCCAACATACTGGTGTTTGGACTTATGGGATTACATGTCTGTTGCCTTCAATATCTTAGTTGGTAGAGTGGAGGACTGTAGAATTTAAAACTGTTATCCTTAGTCTGTCAGTTAAAATCTGACTCAAAGGAAGTTTGTTTTTTCACATACAAGCTTCTTTTTTAAGTGAGCAAAAAGAGCATCCCCTGACCAGGAATCAAGCCCAAGTCGCAGTGGTGAAAGTGTTGAATCCTAGCCACTCACCCACCAGCAATAAAGCTCAGATGCTTCTGACAAACATTTTTCAAACTCTGTATTCCTAGTATACTGACGATGTTTGTATGCATACTGGACTTGGTATGCATGAGCATTAGGAGGTCATAAAGAGAGGTATTCATATTTATTTTTATTCCACATAAAAATTAAGTTTGAAAGAGAATCCTAGCCACTAGCTCACCAGGGATAAAGGTGACAGTTTCCTCTGACATGAACATGAGCTACATTCATTGGTAACATTTTGATCGAAACCAGGCAAAAGTATTTAGTCACTAGCTGAAATAGCTCACCTGGGTGAGTGTTAGATTGAATATCAAAAGACTCCTAGTTCAGTCCTGGGTTTTGGTAGCTGTGCAAGACCAAGCTCCTCATCAAATTGTCCTCTTTTTAAGAATATTTCATAAACTTTTACATTCCTTTCCTAAAAACGAATGACATTACTGTTTTTACGCTATTGTTAGAAGTCATAGTGTAATAGTGCTCTAGACTTTGAATTCAGTGATCCTACTTAAACTTTAGTGGAATTTGCACTTCCTTATGATATGTTTCCTCACTGCACAGAGAGCCATTTGAACATTGGCTTCTGTATAAATGCTTTTGAAATGTTTTTCATTAGTTGTCTACTGGCCAAACCACTGGACAAGGGGAGGGTAGGTGTCAGCTTGCATGTATGCTTGTGTTGGTATCCTGGTTCACACACTCCCTGTGTTTTCATGGAATGGGGCCTACCTCAGCTTCCTTTGGCTCATGGATGGGCTTTGTCCTACCAAAAAAGGTGATGCAAATAAGTCATCTGCTTACTAAAGTTCTTGAAAATCACACTCTGCGAAGAGGCATTGCATAATGCAAAAAAACCTTCAGAAACAATGCACTCTAATGACAGCAACCAACATACTTAATACAGGAGTGACCTCAGGGGTGACCTCATCCAAAGGCCAGAACAGGAACAACAGGCTTAAGAAGGGACACATGAAATGACCTCAAAACACAAAGTGAGCAGGTAAGTTGAGTTGATATGTGACTTCATTAATGTGCTTGGTAATTTCATATGGACCGATATACTTGGGACCTAACCTGCGACATGACCCCGGCTTGCGGAAGTCCTGTGTAGAGAGCCACACTCTGTCACCAGGTTGGTATATCGGGTTCTCCCCTCTGTGCCTGTCCGCAATTTCCTTATACATTCAGAGAGCTCATACAATACACTGATCTGTTTCCTCCCATACCCTTTCGCTCCGCTGCATCCACTCATCCACAGCTGGGAAACCAGCTGATATGGAAATCCATGGGACATTTGAGGCTGATAACCTAAAATACAATAAAAAGGAGTCAAGCCAGTGGATGAACTAGTAAGTGAATTTTGGGCCATTTCTGCCAATAAGAGGAACTTGGACCGGTCTGATGGATTGTTCATATAAAAACAATGTAGGAATTGGCCATTTGACTGTGGATGTAAAACTAATAGCTACCCCGATGTGTTCAATATAGGAAGCCCAAACTCGAGATGTGAATTGATGTCCCCAATATGATATTATGTCCTCTGGGATGCCAAATATACGGAACACCTGGTTAAACAAGGCTTCCACAGTTTGGCAGGCTGTAGGCATACTCGGAAACACAATGAACCACACACCCCTGGAGAATCCATCAACTACAGTGAGGACAGAGAGGTCAGTAACGCAATCTAAGGTGATGTGAGACCAAGGACTTTCTGGTACGGGAAGAAGCATGAGCTTTCCTGTGGGTAGGGTCTTAGGCATCTTGCTTTGACTGCAAATTGAACATGAAGAAACATACTTATGAATATCGCTTGTCATAGCCCTGAACCAGCGAAGAATGAGCCCACTTCAACAGATGGTCACAGCACAAGGTAGGTAATGTTTTCCCGACAGACATTCCATTGGGATGACTGTGTCTTGTATGGCTTGTTTATTCCATCATCTATTTTATATACACTTGTCTATTTAATCATCTATTGTAACTTGGACTTGTCGTATCGTTGTGAAAGTACAGCTCCTACCCCGATGTTAGCAGCATCAGCTTCCACGACAAATGGAATGGAAGGATCAGGATGTCGACGTATGCTAGTCGTGGTAAAAGCTTCTTTCAGTTTCCTGAATGCTTGATCAGCCTCCTGATTCCAAAGTAGCTTGGTCATTGCTCCTTTCAGGAGGGCTGTGAGAGGAGCTGCAATGCTGCTAAAATTCCATATGAAGCATCGGTAAAAGTTTGCAAATCCCAAGAATCTCTGGAGTTTTTTAACTATAATAGTAATGGGCCACTGGAAGATGGCTTTGATCTTCTTATCATCCGTAGTGATTTCACCATGGCTGATCACGTATCCTAGAAAAGTTATAGTTGGAAGGTGGAACTCACATTTCTTTCCCTTTACAAACTCAATAAACTTTTACTCTTTACTACTCAATGCATAAAGCTGTCTGTGTTTGATGTGCTCTCATTTTCCCACCACATCCATTTAGCAGTACTTCTGAATAACCGAAATGGCTTAAAACAGCTGAGGGGATGTTTGAAACTGAGTGATAAGATGTTCAGCAATTTATATATGATAATACAAGGCAGTAAATTAAATTGGGCTGAACTGGACAATAGTACCTGGCATGAAAAGTATGTCGTAGAGAGAGTAACAAAAAACTCAACCTCTCACCTCGCGCTCTGAGATGTCTCCGTCACTGTCTGTAGTGTCCTCTAGGATACTGCTGCCCTCACTAAAGTGTGTCACCCTGACCGGGTCAAACATCTCTTGAACATAATAACTACACAATGGAAAATCAGCTTCAAGTGCTGCATTGAGCAAGAGTGCACTGTAAATGGCCAGATATAAATGGCAATGTCAGTAGTAAATTTATATATGCAGTCATGGAACAGGACCTAGCTGTAGAGCACAGCTTTAAGGTGCATATTATGATGTGCTCTTACCAATAATCCTCCTGGCTGTGTCTTGCTCTTTTGGCCAAATGTTTCTCTTCCAAAGCAGACAGACCAGACTCGCTGCATATTACTCCGTGCACTATAAATAAACCACATGTATAATGCCTTGTAAACAATGGAAGAAGGGAAATTTGAATTGTGACTACTCTGTTAAAGGGGCGGATAAGGCACCCCACCCAAACCCCCCGAAAGCTGTTCTGTTATCCCTAATTGCTATGCAATAGTCCTGTGATTAACTCAAAGGCTGGAGAAGTTTCACCTTTCTCTATTTGAATCCTGAAGGCTGTTCGGTTCTGTCACCCACAATCCATCCTGTGTAATTAAACATTCACATCATAACTCGACCCCGTGTAAAAGGGCAAACTCACTCGGATGGGGGAAAGGATCACAGACTACCTGTACTGCTGCCGCAACTCTGCGGCCATTCCAACAACATCCACATACATTCCAGCAACATCCTATTATAGGACACAGTGTATCTGGCTTAAGTACACCCATTTAATAGCATGTTGGACCTTCTTTGGCCTCCAGAACTGCAGCAATTCTTTCTGGCATAGTTTCCACTATATGCTGAAAATGCTCTGCAGGAATCTTGGTCCAATCTTCATAGGATATTTTCTCTTAAATTACTTGGAGGGACTGACATGTTCTAAACTGCCTGTTATACCTTTACCCAGGGATGTTCTATAGGATTAAGATCTGGGGACTGTGAAGGCCAGGGAAACATTGAAAATTTGCTGTCTTGATACTGGAACAAATCCGTGATTATACAACCCTTGCGGCAGGGTTTCTTGTCTTGTTGAAAGTGTCCTTCTGCCATAGTTTAAGCAGCTGCATGAAGGGATGCACTTGGTCACAATACATAGGTAAGCCCTTCTGTTCAAACATCTACTGATTTCAGAGGACCCATGGTGTGCCTTCAGACATGTTAGTTGGAGCAACAGCATTGTATCTGGCTGCAATTTGCTTGACCGTGCGCCACATGATCATCAGAATGATTCTTGATGTCATCCTCTTCTGATCCCTTTCAAAATATTGGTCCTGGCTAGTCTGTTCCATTCCTCGTTCGCAGTTCGCTTCGCTCAGACCGCTTGATTTTCCCATTCTAATGTTTACATGGCGTTTTTTGCAATTAGTCAAAACTGACCTTTCATGACCTTCATTATAAACTTTTCTAAGCAGTCATGACCTCACCCTGTCATAATATTTACTATCAGATCTTCCCTGTGTCCAAAGTGATCTCATGGCAGGAATTTTCCCAAGTGTTTACATTAAAGGAATCTGACTATACTGATTACTCTTCGCCAGCTAACAGCAAATAAAAGATGCTAGATTTTGGATTATGTGAGTATATAACACGTGACTGTGTTTGTGTCAGAGAAGGGAGAGGAGAGGCTTTGTCTCCAGCCTCCCGCTGCTTGCCGCTGTTCAGCTTCACTTCTGAGATCCTTCTCGTTCTCCTTCTCACCATTGCGTCCCACTCCGCCAATGCTGCTGCAACTTCAAACGCTGACAAAGTGCACCGGCTCAAAGCGTGGTCTAGAGTCAAATTTGAACACGGGCATCTTCCTCATTGGCTCATCTCCTCAGAGGGGCAACACATGCACAGTTTCAGCTCCTATCGATACCCACGTAGAACCTTATAAAATCAAACTGACAATGACAAGGAAACCATATTTTCAACACCTCCAGCACAACAAGTAGTAGTTTTTAGCAATGCACTACTTTTAATGGTTGTTGAGCATCTGGAAAGAATGCAAGTC
>NW_027658710.1:12500-20221 GCF_041902795.1 Electrophorus electricus | reverse complement strand
TTACCCTACTGATGATGTGTTGTTGCAATAGTAATTCCTGCTCAGTAACGAGAGGAACCGCAGGTTCAGACATTTTGGTGCGTGTGCTTGGCTGAGGAGCCACTGGTGCGAAGCTACCATCTGTGGGATTATGACTGAACGCCTCTAAGTCAGAATCCCCCCTAAAGGTGACGATACCGCAGCGCCGCGGTACTTCGGTTGGGCTGGGTTAGGCAGGGACTCCCCTCCGGGGACCCTGGTGAGCAAAGCCACACGTGAGCCGGGTAAGGGATGCAGCTACAAGGGGGCTGCACTCTCTCCGATCACCGCACCTCATTTTCGTGGAGAACTTGGTGCTAAATGCCCTGTAAACGACCTGGATTCTGGGCCAGGGTCTCGTGAGTGGCAGAGCAGCTACGTCGCTGCGATCCATTGAAAGTCAGCCCTTGATCCAATATTTTGGCAGCGTGACACAGCACACTGCTGGAACTGTGTGGGACGAGGTTCCCCACAATTTTTATTTTTTTTCCCCTCTTGCCAGCGAGTGTACCAGTGGCCGCGAGGACGGGCGCGCCAGAGCCTAAGTCCCAAAAAGAACCAGTGGCCGCGAGGACGGGCGCGCCAGAGCCTAAGTCCCAAAAAGAACCAGTGGCCGCGAGGACGGGCGCGCCAGAGCCTAAGTCCCAAAAAGAACCAGTGGCCGCGAGGACGGGCGCGCCAGAGCCTAAGTCC
The DNA here is from genome assembly GCF_041902795.1 of Electrophorus electricus. Lineage (NCBI taxonomy): Eukaryota > Metazoa > Chordata > Actinopteri > Gymnotiformes > Gymnotidae > Electrophorus > Electrophorus electricus. The sequence continues at coordinate 19,510 of NW_027658710.1, read as the reverse complement.
CAAAAAGAACCAGTGGCCTGGAGGTCGAGCGGGGCAGGCTTAAAAAGTGTAGTCCGAGGAGGGAGTGCTTAAGTCTGGGCCCGCAAGGTTCGGCTGGTGCGCCAGGTTTGTGGAGGGGTGCGTCCCTGGACGGTATAAGGGGAGACGGTGTGTGTGTCTGTGTGTGTGTGTGTGTGTGTGTGTGGGGCCTGGCCTGGCTGGGAGAGGTTGCAGTTTACTGGGCAGGAGAGATTGGCATGTGGTGCCCTGGAGGTGTGGTTGTTCCAGAAGGGGGAAGGTGGCTGTGTGAGGGTGCCCTTCAATGGGCATGTGGTTGTGAGTTGGAGGCCCATTGCTTTGAATGACAGAAAGGGTCTGATTTGTTCCCATTTTTAAACATACTTTGCTGGGTACGAATGTGTGGCCTCTTGGGCCTGGAGGTCTGGCATTTCCATTATTTAAAAGGTCGAATGGCCTGAAAATGTGTGCCCAGGCCCAGAGCTACTTTGCTGGGCATGACTGTGTGACCTCTTGGGCCTGGAAGTCAGGTTGTAGTATTATTAAAAAAAAAAGGGTCAAACTGCATGGTCCGCCCAGGCCCAGAGCTACTTTGCTGGGTATGATTCTGTGACCTCTTGGGTCTGGAAATGTGGTACTTTGAATGATTAAAAGAGTGAAACGGTCTGAAGTGTGCGCAGGTGTAAAGCAAACTTGCTAGGCATGAAGGTGTGCCTCCAGGGCCTGGAAGTCTGGTGGTAGTAGTAGTATGATTTAAAGGCACAAAGTGATTGAAGTGTGCCCAGGCCCAGAGCTACTTTGCTGGGCATGACTGTGTTTGACCTCTTGGGCCTGGAAGTCTGGTGGTAGTAGTAGTATGATTTAAAGGCACAAAGTGAATGAAGTGTGCCCAGGCCCAGAGCTACTTTGCTGGGCATGACTGTGTTTGACCTCTTGGGCCTGGAAGTCTGGTAGTAGTAGTAGTAGTAGTAGTAGTAGTAGTAGTAGTAGTATGATTTAAAGGTACAAAGTGAATGAAGTGTGCCCAGGCCCAGAGCTACTTTGCTGGGCATGACTGTGTTTGACCTCTTGGCTCTGGAAGTCTATTTCTAGGCTTATATAAAGGGTCAAACTTCTTGAAGTGTGCCCAGGCCCAGAGCTACTTTGCTGTGTATGACTGTGTGACCTCTTGGCCCTGGAATTCTGGTGGTAGTAGTAGTATGATTTAAAGGCACAAAGTGATTGAAGTGTGCCCAGGCCCAGAGCTACTTTGCTGGGCATGACTGTGTTTGACCTCTTGGGCCTGGAAGTCTGGTAGTAGTAGTATGATTTAAAGGCACAAAGTGATTGAAGTGTGCCCAGGCCCAGAGCTACTTTGCTGGGCATGAATGTGTTTGAACTCTTGGGCTGGAAGTCTATTTTCTAGGCTTATATAAAGGGACAAACTTCTTGAAGTGTGCCCAGGCCCAGAGCTACTTTGCTGTGTATGACTGTGTGACCTCTTGGCCCTGGAATTCTGGTGGTAGTAGTAGTAGTAGTAGTATGATTTAAAGGTACAAAGTGAATGAAGTGTGCCCAGGCCCAGAGCCAGGCCTGGGCAGCAGGGGGCGCTCCTGGCCATGCCCAGCGAGTTTCGTGCGAATCGGACCTGGTCCGGAAGAGATACGAAGGGAAAACTCATTACTCGTCGGGGTGGCACATCCAGGCTCTCGACCCTCCCAAAGCGTCCGACCAGGGTGCACCCTGCCGGGCATGGTTAGCCGCCAGCCCCCTTCCTGGAGGTCTGGTTGGCACGGGGTTTTGATTTATCGGTTTCATATCTCTGGGCTCCTTGGGAGCAGAAAGTCGGTTGAGGGCCCTTTGGAAAGAGCCGGGGCTGCCGTTTAACGCTGTCCAAGCGGCAGGCGAAGCGCACCCACCGTTTTTACGCTATGATTTTTTAAAACCGCCGGGGCGGCAAAACACAGGGCCGGTCGGGTTTGAAGACGAATATCTCTTCGGCCCTTGGGAGGAGAGAAGCAGCGCGGGTCACCTTTGAACGCGCTCGCTGCCAGGAACGTCTGGCGTAAAAGTTTCGTGGGAATCGGACGTTCCTAGGCTGAGAAGCGAGCGCCCGCCCTCGGGCGGTCGGGGGCCCCTTTCTCATTCCCCGTCTGGGCTAAAAATACGAGGTCGGACCCGATGGACTCGGGAGACTGGAGAGTACCAGGGAGACCCTGGAAGCAGGCGACCCGACCCACGCTTCGCTGTCTCCTCGGCCCTCGGGAGTAGAAGCGCGGGGACGGTGGCGTGGGCAGCAGGGGGCGCTCCTGGCCATGCCCAGCGAGTTTCGTGCGAATCGGACCTGGTCCGGAAGAGATACGAAGGGAAAACTCATTACTCGTCGGGTGGCACATCCAGGCTCTCGACCCTCCCAAAGTGTCCGACCAGGGTGCACCCTGCAGGGCTAAGAGAACAGCCAGGTGAACCCTGGAGGTTCCGAACTCCAGACCCCTGGACCCGACGGCTCAGTCCGCCTCAGGTGCACTACAGAGGTCCTCGGGCTGTCCCTGAGTGCATTAAAACGGAAATCAGAATTACTCCCCCGGGTGGCACTTCCAGGCTCTCGACCCTCCCAAAGTGTCCGACCAGGGTGCACCCTGCTGGGCATGGTTAGCCGCCAGCCCCCTTCCTGGAGGTCTGGTTGGCACGGGGTTTTGCAAATAGGTCCCGTCGGGTATATGGGAGAGCAAAGAGAATCAATGGGGTCCAAGCACTAAATTCATCCAGTGGCGTTCTCTGGAAGCCCAAGGGGGAGTCCGAGGGGTGTTCGGCCGGCAAGGGGAGCTCTCCCTCGGACACATGATCAAACGCCTGTCCCCTACCGGAAAGTGGTGTGCTCTGGATGCCCCCCCCCCCCCCCATCCCCCGAGGGGGGTGCTTATCCCGCGAGGGGAGCCCTCCTCGGGGTTAAGTGAACCATCATGCCGATTCCCCTATGGAAGTGGGCACATCCAGGCACACAGTCTGCTTTGCTCTCCCCGACCCGAGTGCGTCTGTTGGGCTGAGTGTACGCCCAGGCAACTGGATCCAATGGCTCAGTCCGCCGCAGCGTGCTTCGACGATGGGTCGTACAGCCATGCCACCAGGGTGGGCGTGTTTGTAAATGTACCAGTGGATTCTCGTCGGCCTGCCACATCCATGGTATCGACCCACCAGGCCTGTCCGACCAGGGGTTGACCCTGGACGGGCACGGTCTGTGGTTTGGCCCTTGTCCTAGATGAAATCGGGCACGGGGTTTTCTGGCCAGGTACCATCGGGTTACTGGGAGAGCGGCTTCGGTCTCCAGGTGAGACCAATGGTGAAGCAGCACGAGGCAATGGAGAGCATGCAAAGCGATGGGGAAGCCATGCACGGCAATGGCCACGAAAAAAAAAAAAAAAATCACCACGGAAGGAACGTGAAGAACAAGGAGGAGTGTAGTGACACTGCCCAAAGCTGCCCGGTGTTGCAGGGGTCTATTGGTGTGTTGCTTCCTTGTTTGGTAGAGTGGAGTACCAGACCCGCCAGGGGTAGGCAAACCATTCCCCCTACGGTAAGTGAGGAGCCAGCCATTTGACGAGCGGGTGTCCACGTGTACGGGTGCGAGCGCTATCCCCCCACACGGGGTTAGGCCACGGCCTTAGGTGGACGTCTGCCGACCAGCCCCGGCTGATCCAGAACTTCTGATGTGGAGAGCGGTTTTGACAGATCCTCCCTGGTTCTAGCGGGTCAAGCCTCTGATGGGGGGTGGGGGTTATTTGTAACCCATCCCAGAACTCTCTGGGGGAGACTCAGACGGCCAGTCTGTCTACTCAGTTGTCCTATACTGGTGTCTGTGGTTTGGGAGGAAGGGAGTGCCCTGCTTTGTTGGCCTCCTCTTCAAACCTACCTGGGCCCACGAATCACTCTTCTTGGTTACATCACGAAACGTAGGTTGAGCGAGGCTAGGGGGGAGGGAATTCGACGAGGTCTTTCCCTTGTCCCCCCACCAGCGGCCCACGAAAATCAAAACGGCGTGAAGAGAGGGAACGCCGAAAGCACCTGGAGTCGGCCGTCCGCACCTCCGGAGGAGGTGGACGGGGTACGGTGCGGGCATGACCGGATGGGACAGCTTTGCATCAAGGTGAGAGGTCGGCGTCCGAAGGCCAGAGGGCGGTGCGCGAGCACGTTTACACTGGCCGCGGAAGCTGTCCTGGGTAGCCCTGTATGGCGTCTGGACCTGACGGCGCACGCACTTACAACCCGCTGCTTCCTAGCCCCCGGAAGGGGAGGCGGATGTCACTCGTGGTTCATCCCAGACCACGGTGCAAACTACCTGGTTGATCCTGCCAGTAACATATGCTTGTCTCAAAGATTAAGCCATGCAGGTCTAAGTGCACACGGCCGGTACAGTGAAACTGCGAATGGCTCATTAAATCAGTTATGGTTCCTTTGATCGCTCCACACGTTACTCGGATAACTGTGGTAATTCTAGAGCTAATACATGCAAACGAGCGCTGACCCTTCGGGGGATGCGTGCATTTATCAGACCCAAAACCCATCCGGGGGGCTCGGGCCCCCCGGCCGCTTTGGTGACTCTAGATAACCTCGGGCCGATCGCGCGCCCTCCGCGGCGGCGACGTCTCATTCGAATGTCTGCCCTATCAACTTTCGATGGTACCATAGTCGGCTACCATGGTGACCACGGGTAACGGGGAATCAGGGTTCGATTCCGGAGAGGGAGCCTGAGAAACGGCTACCACATCCAAGGAAGGCAGCAGGCGCGCAAATTACCCATTCCCGACACGGGGAGGTAGTGACGAAAAATAACGATACAGGTCTCTTTCGAGGCCCTGTAATCGGAATGAGCGTATCCTAAACCCATGGGTGAGGACCCATTGGAGGGCAAGTCTGGTGCCAGCAGCCGCGGTAATTCCAGCTCCAATAGCGTATATTAAAAGTTGCTGCAGTTAAAAAGCTCGTAGTTGGATGTCGGGAGTGGGCTGGCGGTCCGCCGCGAGGCGTGCCACCGCCTGTCTCAGACCCTGTCTCCCGGTGCCCCCCGGATGCCCTTGGCTGGGTGTCCGGACGGGGCTCGGAGCGTTTACTTTGAAAAAATTAGAGTGTTCAAAGCGGGCCCGCTTCTCGCCTGAATACCTGAGCTAGGAATAATGGAATAGGACTCCGGTTCTATTTTGTGGGTTTCCTGAACCAGGGCCATGATTAAGAGGGACGGCCGGGGGCATTCGTATTGCGCCGCTAGAGGTGAAATTCTTGGACCGGCGCAAGACGGACGAAAGCGAAAGCATTTGCCAAGAATGTTTTCATTAATCAAGAACGAAAGTCGGAGGTTCGAAGACGATCAGATACCGTCGTAGTTCCGACCGTAAACTATGCCGACCCGCGATCCGGCGGCGTTATTCCCATGACCCGCCGGGCAGCGTGAGGGAAACCACGAGTCTGTGGGTTCCGGGGGGAGTATGGTTGCAAAGCTGAAACTTAAAGGAATTGACGGAAGGGCACCACCAGGAGTGGAGCCTGCGGCTTAATTTGACTCAACACGGGAAACCTCACCCGGCCCGGACACGGAAAGGATTGACAGATTGATAGCTCTTTCTCGATTCTGTGGGTGGTGGTGCATGGCCGTTCTTAGTTGGTGGAGCGATTTGTCTGGTTAATTCCGATAACGAACGAGACTCCGGCATGCTAAATAGTTACGCGGCCCTCCGCGGTCGGCGTCAAACTTCTTAGAGGGACAAGTGGCGTTCAGCCACGCGAGATGGAGCAATAACAGGTCTGTGATGCCCTTAGATGTCCGGGGCTGCACGCGCGCCACAATGGTTGGATCAGCGTGTGCCTACCCTACACCGAGAGGTGCGGGTAATCCGCTGAACCCCATTCGTGATGGGGACTGGGGATTGCAATTATTCCCCATGAACGAGGAATTCCCAGTAAGCGCGGGTCATAAGCTCGCGTTGATTAAGTCCCTGCCCTTTGTACACACCGCCCGTCGCTACTACCGATCGGATGGTTTAGTGAGGTCCTCGGATCGGCCCCGCCGGGGCTCCTCGCGGGCCTTGGCGGAGCGCCGAGAAGTCGATCAAACTTGACTATCTAGAGGAAGTAAAAGTCGTAACAAGGTTTTCGTAGGTGAACCTGCGAAAGGATCATTAACGGGTAACGCTGTCCGGCGTGCCTCCTCTCCCGACCCCCTCGACTTCGCCGTCCCCCCGCGTCGGGGCCCAGGGTCGAAAGGGTCTTCGGGGTTGCTGTTACACGTGGTCGCTTGCAGGTCAGGCTGGACAGAAGGCATAAAGGAGGAGCCTAGTCCCTCCCACCCCTTCCTCGTCCTCCGCCTCTTCCTCCGCGTCGTCCTTCAGCACCCCCCCCCCGCAGGCCCCGGTATTCTCTGGGTTCCAGCGCGAGAGACGCGTCGTTCAAAAAACTCGGCGTCCCCGCTCGTCGGGCGAAGGCCGGTTTCCCCTCACCTTGCCGGCAGGAGAAGCGCCTGCGAGTCGAGCGGGTCGTACGGGTCCGTCCCGCGCCCTCCCTCTCGCTCGCACGGCCGCTGCCTCCGTCCACCGCGAGGGGTTTTCCTATTTTGTTGTCCTTGTCATTCATCCCCGTCCCCTTGCTCGCTGACGAGCGGACTTTCCGGGGGGGGTTGCGAGCGCTGCTCCTCGTGGGGCAGGCCATGGCCCTTCCTGTGTTCGTCCGCCCACCGGCGTCCTGGGGCGTGGTGGTGGTGGGTGGCGCAGCCGGTTCCCCTGCTTCTCTCTCTCAGAAAGGAGTCTCAGGGGGACCCCCGGCAGGTACCTAGGGCTTGGCCCACGCTACGTGAGTTCCACCCCTTTCGAGGGGTCGGACGGGGCGGGCGCGGAGGGCCGCGGTTCAAAGACTGACTCGTCTGCCACGTGGGGCGTGTGGGCAAAGCGCAACCCCGCGCCCGTTTCAACACTCGCAGACGGGGGCGCCTGACCGGTTGGTGAAACCTTTTAAACCTGTCTTTGTAGTCGTGGTGAAAGACCTAAACT
>NW_027658710.1:0-5000 GCF_041902795.1 Electrophorus electricus | reverse complement strand
GGCCTGGAAGTCTATTTCTAGGCTTATATAAAGGGTCAAACTTCTTGAAGTGTGCCCAGGCCCAGAGCTACTTTGCTGGGCATGACTGTGTTTGACCTCTTGGGCCTGGAAGTCTGGTAGTAGTAGTAGTAGTAGTAGTAGTAGTAGTAGTAGTAGTAGTAGTATGATTTAAAGGTACAAAGTGAATGAAGTGTGCCCAGGCCCACAGCTACTTTGCTGGGCATGACTGTGTTTGACCTCTTGGGCCTGAAAGTCTATTTCTAGGCTTATATAAAGGGTCAAACTTCTTGAAGTGTGCCCAGGCCCAGAGCTACTTTGCTGGGCATGACTGTGTTTGACCTCTGGGGCCTGGAAGTCTGGTAGTAGTAGTATGATTTAAAGACACAAAGTGATTGAAGTGTGCCCAGGCCCAGAGCTACTTTGCTGGGCATGAATGTGTTTGAACTCTTGGGCCTGGAAGTCTGGTAGTAGTAGTATGATTTAAAGGTACAAAGTGAATGAAGTGTGCCCAGGCCCAGAGCTACTTTGCTGTGCATGACTGTGTTTGACCTCTTGGCTCTGGAAGTCTATTTCTAGGCTTATATAAAGGGTCAAACTTCTTGAAGTGTGCCCAGGCCCAGAGCTACTTTGCTGGGCATGACTGTGTTTGACCTCTGGGGCCTGGAAGTCTGGTAGTAGTAGTATGATTTAAAGGCACAAAGTGATTGAAGTGTGCCCAGGCCCAGAGCTACTTTGCTGGGCATGATTCTGTGACCTCTTGGGTCTGGAAATGTGGTACTTTGAAGGATTAAAAGAGTGAAACGGTCTGAAGTGTGCGCAGGTGTAAAGCAACCTTGCTAGGCATGAAGGTGTGACCTCCAGGGCCTGGAAGTCTGGTGGTAGTAGTAGTATGATTTAAAGGCACAAAGTGATTGAAGTGTGCCCAGGCCCAGAGCTACTTTGCTGGGCATGACTGTGTTTGACCTCTTGGGCCTGGAAGTCTGGTGGTAGTAGTAGTATGATTTAAAGGCACAAAGTGATTGAAGTGTGCCCAGGCCCAGAGCTACTTTGCTGGGCATGACTGTGTTTGACCTCTTGGCTCTGGAAGTCTATTTCTAGGCTTATATAAAGGGTCAAACTTCTTGAAGTGTGCCCAGGCCCAGAGCTACTTTGCTGGGCATGACTGTGTTTGACCTCTGGGGCCTGGAAGTCTGGTAGTAGTAGTATGATTTAAAGGCACAAAGTGATTGAAGTGTGCCCAGGCCCAGAGCTACTTTGCTGGGCATGAATGTGTTTGAACTCTTGGGCCTGGAAGTCTATTTCTAGGCTTATATAAAGGGTCAAACTTCTTGAAGTGTGCCCAGGCCCAGAGCTACTTTGCTGGGCATGACTGTGTTTGACCTCTTGGGCCTGGAAGTCTGGTAGTAGTAGTAGTAGTAGTAGTAGTAGTAGTAGTAGTAGTAGTAGTAGTATGATTTAAAGGTACAAAGTGAATGAAGTGTGCCCAGGCCCACAGCTACTTTGCTGGGCATGACTGTGTTTGACCTCTTGGGCCTGAAAGTCTATTTCTAGGCTTATATAAAGGGTCAAACTTCTTGAAGTGTGCCCAGGCCCAGAGCTACTTTGCTGGGCATGACTGTGTTTGACCTCTGGGGCCTGGAAGTCTGGTAGTAGTAGTATGATTTAAAGACACAAAGTGATTGAAGTGTGCCCAGGCCCAGAGCTACTTTGCTGGGCATGAATGTGTTTGAACTCTTGGGCCTGGAAGTCTGGTAGTAGTAGTATGATTTAAAGGTACAAAGTGAATGAAGTGTGCCCAGGCCCAGAGCTACTTTGCTGTGCATGACTGTGTTTGACCTCTTGGCTCTGGAAGTCTATTTCTAGGCTTATATAAAGGGTCAAACTTCTTGAAGTGTGCCCAGGCCCAGAGCTACTTTGCTGGGCATGACTGTGTTTGACCTCTGGGGCCTGGAAGTCTGGTAGTAGTAGTATGATTTAAAGGCACAAAGTGATTGAAGTGTGCCCAGGCCCAGAGCTACTTTGCTGGGCATGATTCTGTGACCTCTTGGGTCTGGAAATGTGGTACTTTGAAGGATTAAAAGAGTGAAACGGTCTGAAGTGTGCGCAGGTGTAAAGCAACCTTGCTAGGCATGAAGGTGTGACCTCCAGGGCCTGGAAGTCTGGTGGTAGTAGTAGTATGATTTAAAGGCACAAAGTGATTGAAGTGTGCCCAGGCCCAGAGCTACTTTGCTGGGCATGACTGTGTTTGACCTCTTGGGCCTGGAAGTCTGGTGGTAGTAGTAGTATGATTTAAAGGCACAAAGTGATTGAAGTGTGCCCAGGCCCAGAGCTACTTTGCTGGGCATGACTGTGTTTGACCTCTTGGCTCTGGAAGTCTATTTCTAGGCTTATATAAAGGGTCAAACTTCTTGAAGTGTGCCCAGGCCCAGAGCTACTTTGCTGGGCATGACTGTGTTTGACCTCTGGGGCCTGGAAGTCTGGTAGTAGTAGTATGATTTAAAGGCACAAAGTGATTGAAGTGTGCCCAGGCCCAGAGCTACTTTGCTGGGCATGAATGTGTTTGAACTCTTGGGCCTGGAAGTCTATTTCTAGGCTTATATAAAGGGTCAAACTTCTTGAAGTGTGCCCAGGCCCAGAGCTACTTTGCTGGGCATGACTGTGTTTGACCTCTTGGGCCTGGAAGTCTGGTAGTAGTAGTAGTAGTAGTAGTAGTAGTAGTAGTAGTAGTAGTAGTATGATTTAAAGGTACAAAGTGAATGAAGTGTGCCCAGGCCCACAGCTACTTTGCTGGGCATGACTGTGTTTGACCTCTTGGGCCTGAAAGTCTATTTCTAGGCTTATATAAAGGGTCAAACTTCTTGAAGTGTGCCCAGGCCCAGAGCTACTTTGCTGGGCATGACTGTGTTTGACCTCTGGGGCCTGGAAGTCTGGTAGTAGTAGTATGATTTAAAGACACAAAGTGATTGAAGTGTGCCCAGGCCCAGAGCTACTTTGCTGGGCATGAATGTGTTTGAACTCTTGGGCCTGGAAGTCTGGTAGTAGTAGTATGATTTAAAGGTACAAAGTGAATGAAGTGTGCCCAGGCCCAGAGCTACTTTGCTGTGCATGACTGTGTTTGACCTCTTGGCTCTGGAAGTCTATTTCTAGGCTTATATAAAGAGTCAAACTTCTTGAAGTGTGCCCAGGCCCAGAGCTACTTTGCTGGGCATGACTGTGTTTGACCTCTGGGGCCTGGAAGTCTGGTAGTAGTAGTATGATTTAAAGGCACAAAGTGATTGAAGTGTGCCCAGGCCCAGAGCTACTTTGCTGGGCATGATTCTGTGACCTCTTGGGTCTGGAAATGTGGTACTTTGAAGGATTAAAAGAGTGAAACGGTCTGAAGTGTGCGCAGGTGTAAAGCAACCTTGCTAGGCATGAAGGTGTGACCTCCAGGGCCTGGAAGTCTGGTGGTAGTAGTAGTATGATTTAAAGGCACAAAGTGATTGAAGTGTGCCCAGGCCCAGAGCTACTTTGCTGGGCATGACTGTGTTTGACCTCTTGGGCCTGGAAGTCTGGTGGTAGTAGTAGTATGATTTAAAGGCACAAAGTGATTGAAGTGTGCCCAGGCCCAGAGCTACTTTGCTGGGCATGAATGTGTTTGAACTCTTGGGCCTGGAAGTCTATTTCTAGGCTTATATAAAGGGTCAAACATCTTGAAGTGTGCCCAGGCCCAGAGCTACTTTGCTGTGCATGACTGTGGTTGACCTCTTGGCCCTGGAAGTCTGGTGGTAGTAGTAGTATGATTTAAAGGCACAAAGTGAATGAAGTGTGCCCAGGCCCAGAGCTACTTTGCTGGGCATGAATGTGTTTGAACTCTTGGGCCTGGAAGTCTGGTAGTAGTAGTAGTAGTAGTAGTAGTAGTAGTAGTAGTATGATTTAAAGGCACAAAGTGCTTGAAGTGTGCCCAGGCCCAGAGCTACTTTGCTGTGCATGACTGTGTTTGACCTCTTGGCTCTGGAAGTCTATTTCTAGGCTTATATAAAGGGTCAAACTTCTTGAAGTGTGCCCAGGCCCAGAGCTACTTTGCTGTGTATGACTGTGTGACCTCTTGGCCCTGGAATTCTGGTGGTAGTAGTAGTATGATTTAAAGGCACAAAGTGAATGAAGTGTGCCCAGGCCCAGAGCTACTTTGCTGGGCATGACTGTGTTTGACCTCTTGGGCCTGGAAGTCTGGTAGTAGTAGTATGATTTAAAGGCACAAAGTGATTGAAGTGTGCCCAGGCCCAGAGCTACTTTGCTGGGCATGAATGTGTTTGAACTCTTGGGCCTGGAAGTCTATTTCTAGGCTTATATAAAGGGACAAACTTCTTGAAGTGTGCCCAGGCCCAGAGCTACTTTGCTGTGTATGACTGTGTGACCTCTTGGCCCTGGAATTCTGGTGGTAGTAGTAGTAGTAGTAGTATGATTTAAAGGTACAAAGTGAATGAAGTGTGCCCAGGCCCAGAGCCAGGCCTGGGCAGCAGGGGGCGCTCCTGGCCATGCCCAGCGAGTTTCGTGCGAATCGGACCTGGTCCGGAAGAGATACGAAGGGAAAACTCATTACTCGTCGGGGTGGCACATCCAGGCTCTCGACCCTCCCAAAGCGTCCGACCAGGGTGCACCCTGCCGGGCATGGTTAGCCGCCAGCCCCCTTCCTGGAGGTCTGGTTGGCACGGGGTTTTGATTTTTCGGTTTCATATCTCTGGGCTCCTTGGGAGCAGAAAGTCGGTTGAGGGCCCTTTGGAAAGAGCCGGGGCTGCCGTTTAACGCTGTCCAAGCGGCAGGCGAAGCGCACCCACCGTTTTTACGCTATGATTTTTTAAAACCGCCGGGGCGGCAAACACAGGGCCGGTCGGGTTTGAAGACGAATATCTCTTCGGCCCTTGGGAGGAGAGAAGCAGCGCGGGTCACCTTTGAACGCGCTCGCTGCCAGGAACGTCTGGCGTAAAAGTTTCGTGGGAATCGGACGTTCCTAGGCTGAG
>NW_027658709.1:2500-20246 GCF_041902795.1 Electrophorus electricus | reverse complement strand
TTGGCCTTGGGCTGGCCCTTGGTGGGCGCGCTGGCCGTGCGGCGAAGCAGGTGGGCACCAAAGGCGGCCTTACGGCCGCGTAGCACAGCAGCATGGCTGTCTAGAGAAGCCTGCTTTGGGTTTCTGTGGAACAGCCCTTTTATTCCGCTGGCCGGCCGTGCCTGCGAATGGAATGGCGGGAAAGCAGCATGAGGGTCGGTAGACTGAAGGGATCAGCAAGAATCACTTGCAAAAAGCAGGCAGTGCCCAATAATGGAATGTTAGTGATTATGCAAATACAGTAATCATGCTGTAAATGCAAGTTAAAAATAAAAACTTTTAAATGTTAAAAACTGCCACAAAGTCTCAAAATAGCCAGTTAACCATGTTAGGCTTGAACATAATGCAACTAATATTGGGGCCATCCCCAATAACGTATAGTTAAATATAATTAAATAATAGCTACTATACTGTTAGACCAAAATTCCAGGTACCATATGAAATGATCAAGAGACTTCAAATAGTTAAAACATAATATAAAATGTAGCTTACTGGTTTTTTTTTTAAATCAGACTTTATGAGTTGAAAGCAACATTATATAAATACAAGCAAGGCACTTATCAGCTAGTTGTCACTGCCCCGCCTTTATATTGCTGTTCTCTACTGGCTTCAACTACTCATCTGCAACATTACCACTGCTGGACGAAATATTCCTTTTTTTTCTCAGATAGACTAGCCACGACAGGAGGACGGACAACAATACATGTGCATAACTTGGTCAAATGTGCAACTACACCGGCCCGGTGCAAGTTGACACACATGTCGGACACGTACTCAGCCGAGTGTGAACACAGAGCTGTTTAAGCAGATATGGAGGAGGCACACCAGGGTGGAAATGTAATGAAGTGGGAAATTCACAAATACGTTGCACGAAAAATGACACTGGGTTATTGCTTGTGCGTCACATCGGAAACGTCCATCTGATTTAACCCAGAACAATATCGAGGTACTACATTTAATTAATGAGCTGGTTACCTGAATCATAGGTCAGCCTTATTTTGTTCTAATATCAAAGGGGGCATGCAAACAATACATTCAGCTTACTGTATCTTTTGCAAAGCTTCGCACCCAATGTCATTTCATGAACTATGTAAAAGTAGATCCATGTGGAATGTCCTTAATATAATATACCATCAGCAAATGGGATACACATAAAAGCATACAGACAAAAGCATACAAAGAGTAATAGCTGGAACACCAAGATTCCAAAGAGCACAGAAGTGAGCTCTACTAATCTAAGAAACGCAACGTATCAGTTTGGCAATTTCCGGCAGCACAACAACACTAAATAGACTAAATAGATTCGGGAACAGATAATTAACCCACATAATAAAAAACAGCCAGCCGAACTGAATACAGAGAAGCAGAATACAGGAAAGAGTACCTGCTAAGCTCTGGCTCTTCATCGTCAACAAAACAACCGACCATGAGTGACTAAGGTTCATCCGACGTCCTTTCTAAGATTACAGGCATGGGTACGGTGTGCCCACGCCCATCAGCCGGGTCGGACGGAATAGCCAGATATTGCAAAACAGGACGTTCAAGGCCGTATTGCAGATTGAGAATCTCCTGAGTGAGGTGAAATTGGAGGAGGAGCTGTCGCCCCTGGAACGCGGCTTCTGTAAAGCCCCCCACCCCCACCCAGCCCCACCCAGCCCTGGTGCCTACCGCTGCCCTCCACAGCAGAGGGGGAACCGGGACACTGGATCTGCTTAGGGGTCAAATGAGAAAGCTGGCGAGCTAATAGGCAGTGGTCATCATGGCACAACCCATCTCTGCGTGAGTTGGCAAGGTTGGATGCTGGTGCATGAGGCCAGGCTCGGTCACGTGCTCGCGAGGGGCGCGAGCACGGCGGAGGTGGGGAGGCGGACATATGGCACATGCAGAGGGTGCTGATTGCGTCTCACTACACCTGAAAGTCTGAGTGACAGCATCGGGGCTCCTAACAAATTCCTGCCTCTAAACACAGCTTTTCGACTAAGGAGGTTGCACTGAAAGCACAAAGAGAAAGAGACAGAGAGAGCGGTCAGAGAGAGAGGGAGAGAGAGAGAGAGGGAGAGAGGGAGAGAGAGGCAAGGAAAGACTATACAAAGAGAGATAGAAAACTATACAAAACACACATCTGTAATCATCACAGTATCATGGAGACAGTCTATGAAAAATGACATGAAATAATTAACAACATAGAGGTGAATGGTTTTTTATAAGATAGCACCTCAAAATGTTCAAATATCTATTCTATCAGGCTTAATTCCTGAAAACCACAAATTTCAACATGATAATGTAGAACAGCCACAATGTGCTAATGTTGAGAATGTATAACGATTAAGATGGACCAAACAAGCAGTTACCCGCTAAGGTGCCTGTTTACCCAAGACAATCAGATAAGCAGAAAGTACATATTGCATTACATACCAGAATAAAACCTACTTCTGTTCCGGCATACTCATTCTTTCTTGCCTCATACCTACGTCAACGAACGTCTGAATTTAGAAGTTAACTTCTTTACTCCCTTCAAAGCGACTGTAGAACTTTTAGAAAATATAACCTCCCCAGACAAGAAAATAAAGGAAAAAGGGCAAAGCACTGATATTTTATAAACACAAAACCTGAGGATGGGAATAGTGGTGCAAAAACCTAGACTGCCTCACCAGGAGAGCGATAACCAAGGAAGGCTGTGCTTCCTCATAGAGGCCAGGGCACCTACCTTACCAGTGATGTCATTCAGAGCCACATGGACAAAGATGGATGCTTCTTCCATTCCCTCCAGATACACGTGACGGTAACCTGCACGGTGAAAATTTATCCGGCATCGTCAGGTACTGAAGCGGTTAGAGTCACTGAAATTCCACTGCGTTACAAAGCGGGTGGTGATGACACTTAAAGAGGGAAGGGGTCTGTTTCCAGGCAGGAAATGAGCGCCAAAGTCTAGCTGGAAGGGAGACCTGGCTACCTGGCATCATGCTGTTAAAGGCGATGGTCCTCTGGCCGATGAAGTCCTGGCCAATGGGGTCGTGATCCCAGACTAGGAAGCGCACGAGTGTAATCTCTGGCATTTGCACAGTAAAGACCAGGGTTTCCTCCCACATGGGGTTGAATCCTGAGAGAGAGAGCGAGAGAGAGAAAGAGACAGTGAGAGAGTAGAAGGGGAAAGTGTTAGTAAACGGCATACACGATTTTTAAGAATTCATGAATTATTAAGACGATTAGAGCCAGAGTGATGCAGTTCAGTGGTGCCAGCCTCATGCATAATATATAACACACAGACACACACAGACACACGCACACACACACAATTTGATACTACACAGCATGAAGCACCAGCCCCTGAAACGCCAGACATAATGGCTGAGCCTGAACGGGTGCTTGCTGGGCTCCAGAGGTCAGCCACCACCTGCGCGGCACGTGAAACCCCTCTGACCCATGACCGCCACTCACCGTTGTCATCAACCACTCGGGTCTGCTCCTTGCAACAGTCCACAGGCAAGCCAATGATCTCCACTTCCACGAAGGGGTCTATGATCTACACAACATAGATTATATATATGTATATAAATAAATAAATATATGCTTATATATGTATATTCACGCCATTGTTTATTAAATGCAGCAGTAGAAGAATCAGCAGTGTGTGCAGCACCACCACCTCCATCATATCCCCAGGCCGAACAGGGCCGAAGCCCCTTTAGGGCGTGAAGGCCACGGACCCTGTGGGGCGAGCTCCAGTTTCTGGGGTCATCCCACGGGGTCCAAGCACCACTCTTATAAGGGAGGAAGGCTTAAAGTGGGCACAGGTATAAAACTGTCGCAGGGGAATGATCTGGGCTGTGTTGTGTTCGGTTAGGGTCTAATACTGATTAGACAGCTCGGTAATTATGGACGGAGCAGACGGACTGTGGGAAGGGCGTGGCCAAACATTTGTCTGTTTAGTATCAGATATTATTGAGAGGGGCTGGTAATATGGGTGGGCTTAACTGGTACGAACCAGCATTGTGTTGGGGGCTCCATTGTCAAGTTGAGAAGCTTAGTGACACATCACCAACACGGACCCCAGAAGCCCCCCAAAGGGGTTGAGGATACATTACAGCAGAATTCAAGATTTTTCTATTGGAAACAATAGGAGAAGTGTGAAAAACCCCATTTTTCCATGAAAGAAGGAGACACTCTCTTACATGCTGCAGTCAATATATAGTGGTTATGAGCCACTGGGAACTGAGAGCAGGAGGACTCCCAGAATGCTTCTCTGCAGATTGTATTTAGCTTCAAAATGAATGTTCTACATTGTGCTGAAAACCTCCCCTTTTGCCCCACCTAGTCTGTCTTTGGCCTGTTATTGGTAAACAATCGTGGTCTCATTGGTAAGAAAGGGTACTTTGTGATTCTTCTTCGCCGTCGATGCTACAACGTCTGCGTGCGTACGTATAAATGTATGCTGGGGAAAAAGGGAGAGAGAGAGAGAGGGAGAAGGGAACAGACGGGACAGGGAAAGGATTCCAGGCATGGCTGGTTTTCCCGCTCCAGCCGCAGTGCACACCTCTCCGCGGTCTCCCAGCATGGAGTCCTTGGGTTTGGGCAGCTGCTGCCCGCTGATTAATTTCAGCACCAGCTGCTTCCTCATCTGCCCAGGCCGCGGGTCCTCCAGCATCGGGCTAAAGGAGCCTGACGGCAGGTTGAAACAATGAGAGAAAGCAAGACAGAGGTCACGTTCCCATTTAAAGCATATTAGCAACAGAACCCTGACCTACATTGCTTAAGGGGAAGCAGTTATGACACCTTTTCTTTGGATACTGGTGGCACAGTGGTAGATAGTGGCAAAGTTAGTGGTAAATAGTAGCAAACCTATAAGTGTTAACTTATAGAAAGTTCAAGTTGAGGTTTTACTGACGTTCCTCTGGGTATATGAAGTGAGATGTCATTTCTTCCACATCACGCAGTACAGCAGCGTAATACACTGGAGTACAAAGTGTGAATGCACAATACAACCGTGCAAGAAGTGTGCAGAAGATGCAGGAAATACAATAAGTCTTGAGTGTTGATGGGCCAGATGGTGATGGATTGAGTCTGGTTTAGTCCAGGCAGGCATTGGGGGGTGGGGTTGGACACCAGTGAGTTAGGTCTGATTGCCTCTGGGAAGAATCTGATATTGAAGCGGTCATAATTTCATCATTTTCATTTGATAAAGTTAATGTGTAGAAATTCGTAGAGCAATGTGGTGCGCAGAATCTAAACTAAACCTAATCTCATGGAGAGAAATGGCGTTTATTCGCAAGCCGCGCTCTATCCTCACCTTCACACATGCACTCGGGCTTGAGGACATAGCCGCAGTTGCCGTTGCTGTAGAACTTGGCCCTGTTCATCTGAAGGACCCGGCCCTCGGACTGGTAGTTTAAAGCCACTGCACACACACACACACACACACACACACACACACACACACACACACACACACACACACACAGAGAATGCTTTACGTGACCTCTATAGTACCTGCTTTTCATACCAATATGCTTGTGTTACAAATGCGTTTACACTATAAAAGACACTATAGAGTGTAACTGATTAATTTACTTAATTGATCTCTTTCCACCTGCACGCCACCCGTGCCACTCCTTAAATCCTATTTTACCGACTGTAAACGCCCATCAAATACACCCGGCAGCAACCCTGGCAGTGTGGAATCACAATGGTCACTAACTCTGTTCCTGGACATCTACGTTCCTGCAGAGTTCAGCTGCTGCCTGGAACTACTCATCCAGCCAATCAGGATGTTCCGCACGCACTAATGAGCAAGCTGAACAGAAACGAGGTCTCCAAGAAGAGCATTTAGCGACCACCTCCCCGGGCTGTTTCTGTCCTCTCGGTCCCGAGGCACATCGGGCTGGGGTGCGGACGTACCCAGGTGGCAGCCGGCGTTCCAGAAGGGCTGCGGGTTGAAGTTGCTGGAGTCGACACGGTAGGGCGAGGGGTAGATGCGCGAAAGCTGCCGTTGGTTGAAGCGCACGAGGTGGGTGGGCCTTTGCTGTAGCAGCTGTTGAGCCTTGGTCTCGCTCAGCGAGGACACCAGCCAGCTGGTCCCACCTACAAGCCACAAGGTAAATACAGTGTCAGAGTACAAAGGACACACGCCTGCCACATGCCTGTCACATGTCTGCCAAATGCCTGTCACATGCCTATTACATGTAAAGCTTTCTGGAGGGGATGAGAAGATGCAGCTTCAATAACTAACATAATGTGAATTTTTTATGTGATACATAAGTGTGATTTGTGAATTTGATGTGTGAATGTGATATATGATGTGTGATTGTGATGTGTGAATGTGGTGTTTGAATGTGATGTATAATGAATGATGTGTGATATGTGAATGTGATGTATGATGTATGATGTGTGACATGTGAATGTGATGTATGTGTGATATGTGAATGTGATGCATGATGTATGATGTGCGATATGTGATGTATGATGTATAATGTATGATGTTTGATGTATGATGTGTGATATGTGAATGTGATGTATGATGTATGATATGTGAATGTGATGTATGATGTATGTGTGATATGTGAATGTGATGTATGATGTGTGATATGTGAATGTGATGTATGATGTGTGATATGTGATGTATGATGTATAATGTATGATGTATGATGTGTGACATGTGAATGTGATGTATGTGTGATCTGTGAATGTGATGCATGATGTATGATGTGCGATATGTAATGTATGATGTATAATGTATGATGTTTGATGTATGATGTGTGATATGTGAATGTGATGTATGATGTATGATATGTGAATGTGATGTATGATGTATGTGTGATATGTGAATGTGATGTATGATGTGTGATATGTGAATGTGATGTATGATGTGTGATATGTGATGTATGATGTATAATGTATGATGTATGATGTGTGACATGTGAATGTGATGTATGTGTGATCTGTGAATGTGATGCATGATGTATGATGTGCGATATGTAATGTATGATGTATAATGTATGATGTTTGATGTATGACGTGTGATATGTGAATGTGATGTATGATGTATGACGTGTGATATGTGAATGTGATGTATGATGTATGTGATATGTGAATGTGATGTATGATGTGTGATATGTGATGTATGATGTATAATGTATTATGTATAATGTATGATGTGTAATATGTGAATGTGATGTATGACGTGTGATATGTGAATGTGATGTATAATGTATGACGTGTGATATGTGAATGTGATGTATGATGTATGACATGTGATATGTGAATGTGATGTATGGCGTATGATGTGTGATATGTGAATATGATATATGATGTGTGATATGTGATGTATGATGTATAATGTATAATGTATAATGTATGATGTATAATGTAGGATGTATGATGTGTGATATGTGAATGTGACGTATGACGTGTGATATGTGAATGTGATGTATGATGTATAATGTATGATGTATGATGTGTGATGTGTGATATGTGAATGTGATGTATGATATATGACGTGTGATATGTGATATGTGAATGTGATACTCTTCCTGTGGTATTTCCTCACCTTGGGTCTCCAGCTCCTGCATGGCCACAGATTTCGTGTATTTTACCAGGTCAGACAGAGCCCTGGACAGTTTCATGGTTTTCTTCCTTCTGCAGACACAACCCCAGTCGCTAAATACCAAAGCAGCACTGGCTTGCCATACACACACCACAGCCCCTCTGCGTATACACCCTCCTGCCGTGCGCCTCCTACCTGCTGTGGTGCGAGGGGGCTCGTGATGCGCTGCCTGAGCTCTCCTGATCTGTGTCTGTGTCCTCAAAGCTGGACACCTTCTTCAGCTTGCTCGACTTTTTCTACAGTGCCAGGAGACCACAGATCGGTGACTCGATGACTCAATGTGTGGGTGTGTGTGTGTGCATCAGAGAGGGAGACTGACCTTGCGTTTGGAGAAGCTGCCCATAAAGGATTTGGCCAACTTCTTGTTCGCGCTGGGGATGGCCTCGTCTCCCGTGTCTGTACTGTCTTCTCCTCTGCCCTGCAACCAAGACAGCAACGGGTCGTTGGAAGGGGTCCTTCATCCATCCTGCTCTCACCAGCACTTGCTTAAAATAAAATGACGGATGACGTGTGGTTGTATCCCTCGAGCAAACCAAAAGGTGGGAAATGTCCAAAATAAAAACGGCTCCCAGGTGAGAAAGATACAGAGATTTTGAGGCAATGTCCTTCGTCATGTAACGAGGTTCATGCAGGAGGTTAAAAGCAAGGTGGGCATCTTGTGCTATATACTTTAGCCACTAGGTGGCAGCATCAGTGCACACGCAGCTCTAGCTGTCGCCACGCTGGTGTCGCTGGAGTTGGCGGAGATTCTGCACTGTAATTCTGGGCAACAGTTCAGCCAAGGCTGATTCATTAAGAGTCGGAAGGGACAAATGACTTCCTCTACTAGGTAAGCCACACACCAGCGCTTGCATTTAAAAGTGGGAACAGGAACGGCCCGATGAGAAATCTCATTAGATGCAGTGAGTAAGGACGTAGAATCATGAAGTGGACAGTGAGAGTGCCAGACTACTTCTGAAGAGAAATCCAAAGGAGATCAACCGTCTAACAGATGGCAGCAGCTCCATCCTGAGCGTGCTGAAAGCTGCCCAGCCTCTCATGCCCCCCGAGCTGACCCTGAGCGGGGGGTGGGCGGGGGGGGTGGGTCCAGGGGAAAGGGGTGGGGCTGGGGGCGGGGTAACAAAAAAGACCCTCTTTTCATTACCATGCACTCCGGTTGGAATGCCACATCTCCCGATGCATCTTGAGTGACACCGAGGTCATCTTAATGACCCCAGTGGAAACTGGGAGCCACTGAGGTTTCACCAACATAATATGCTCATGCTACAACAGCAGTTATCTCCTCCGCCAGACCAAGGTAGCCGTTTATCTGTTGGACGGGGACTAAATCATACAGCAGAGCCCGAGTCTTCCCACGAGAGCAAACAAACGACTCAATCCTTCTCCCACCATTTTCTGCAATAGTCCGTCGGGGGTCTTGGGGAGGATACAGCTTTTGACCCACCTGCCCTGCGATATACAGTTGCTAGGAAGTCGCTACCTTTAAGACCTCGCTTTGGATCGTTTCACCGTCCGTGCTTAAATTCAAACAGGCCACGCAATGTATGCAACAGCAGAGGCCTTGCACTTTCAAAGAGAAAAACAACAATGAGAAAAGAGAAATACAAAAAAAAGAGGGAACAGAGGAGAGGGAGAGAGAGAGAGCGCACAGGGAGACGTCTGGTGGGAGCGTGCGATGGTTTCCTGGCTAACCTTCCCAGCAGCCTTCTCGCTGGGCTTGCCTGAGGGAGGCAGGGCCGCCAGGGTGAAGCTGTCCGGGTCTTCACGGTCCCGGATCTGAGACTCTTTCATCAGGCTGTCCAGCTTTTTTTTTGCAACGTTCTCCACATGCTTCCTGTTCATGGACGTCTGAGGGAAGGGAGAAACGGGTAAGCCAGGAGAGAGAGAGAGAGAGAGAGAGAGCCAGAGAGAGAGAGAGAGAGAGAGAGAGAGAGAGAGAGATAGATAGAAAGCATGAGGGAGAGTGATAAAGCGCAAGAGAGAGAGAGAGAGAGAGAGAGCCAGAGAGAGAGAGAGAGAGAGAGAGAGAGAGAGATAGAAAGCATGAGGGAGAGTGATAAAGCGCAAGAGAGAGAGAGAGAGAGAGAGAACCAGAGAGAGTGAGAGAGAGAGAGAGAGAGAGAGAGAGAGAAAGAGAGAGATAGAAAGCATGAGGGAGAGTGATAAAGCGCAAGAGTGAGAGAGAGAGAGAGAGAGAGAGAGATAGAAAGCATGAGGGAGAGTGATAAAGCGCAAGAGTGAGAGAGAGAGAGAGAGAGAGCCAGAGAGTGAGAGAGAGAGAGAGAGAGAGAAAGAGAGAGATAGAAAGCATGAGGGAGAGTGATAAAGCGCAAGAGTGAGAGAGAGAGAGAGAAAGAGAGAGATAGAAAGCATGAGGGAGAGTGATAAAGCACGAGAGAGAGAGAGAGAGAGCCAGATAGAGTGAGAGAGAGAGAGAGATAGAAAGCATGAGGGAGAGTGATAAAGCACAAGAGTGAGAGAGAGAGAGAGAGAGAGAGAGAGTGAGAGGAAGAGAGAGAGCAAGAGTGAGATAGAAAGCATGAGGGAGAGTGATAAAACGCAAGAGTGAGAGAGAGAGAGAGAGAGAGAGCCAGAGAGAGTGAGAGAGAGAGAGAGCCAGAGAGAGTGAGAGAGAGAGAGAGAGAGAGAAAGAGAGAGAGAGATAGAAAGCATGAGGGAGAGTGATAAAGCGCAAGAGTGAGAGAGAGAGAGAGCCAGAGAGAGTGAGAGAGAGAGAGAGAGAGAGAGTGAGAGGAAGAGAGAGCAAGAGTGAGATAGATAGGTTGCAAAGGAGAGAGACTACAAAAAAGAATTAGTTTTTGCAGGGGTGGGCGTATGTGTGTCAGGAGATAATGGCATAATTGCATAATAATGCAATGGCAGCGCTGGGGTGGATTGACTCACCCTCTGCGTGTGTCACTCCTGAGCCAACCTCATACTTCTGAATGTGCAGGTACATAATGGCATTACACACTCCACTTCCAGGCTTCGGGTCAAAATGATTTCAATTTGAAATCACCCCAGCCAGCTGAGGGAGAACATCGCCTGGAGGGTATATTCACGAATGACACCAGCTCCCGTCTTTCCTCGACGACTCGGCTAGTGCTGTGTGTGTGCGTGTGTGTGTGTGTGTGTGTGTGAACGTGCTGATCTGTTGTGAGTGGCTCTCCAGAGCTGGGCAGAAAGCAGCTGAACTCTCCGTGATGATAGACTCACCTGACAAGAGCCTTGCTTCTGTGAGCTGGTTTGTTGAGCCACTGCAGAAGATATTGTTTCAGAACAAAGTTTTGCATGGGCTGTCAGAGCTTGGAGCCGTTAGCCGTCTGTTGTGTTTCAGTTCACAGAGTCCAAGCATCCAACCCCCCCCCCCCGCATGACAAAGCACCAAACTTGTCCACACATGTCAGATCCTATAGACATATACAGTTTGTGTTTTGGACCACATGGGCCAATCTAGTTTTACACAGCGCAGGAGACTTCTAGACTATAAACCGATATTTAAGTCATGATCTTGTGACCGAGCAGAAATGCACCAGGCAGGGATTGTGCTCATGAACCAATCAGTGCGTAGATTTTGGAATCTATGACTGACATATTAGATTAATGAGCTATGGTGAATCTGCCACCATAGTCAGATTACAGCAGAACACAGCTGAGCCATATGATCAATTCTGCCTCACATATGTCAGGACGACCTACAGGAAACATACAGTATTTTCCATATTTCCCATGGAACTGAGAATTATCATCACAGGAAAGATCTGCTAACACAATCATTTAAAAAAACCTCAAAAAATGATTCCATTTGGATTAAAGAGCTTCTCTATCTCATAACTGATTCAGGGTTCACTTAACAGCACACATGATTACCACTTCAATAGCAACCCAGCCATTGTCAGTATAAAAAAGAAACCCAAGGAAACAGTATTGTACCACACTTTATCACAGCTCTTAGAGACTCCTCAGAAGCTACATGCCTGGCTGCGTCTGAACGGAGCTGCAGACCAGCGAGACTCTCGTTCCCCTGTGAAATATTTACCACATTACACAGGGTCTTCCGGCTCAGACAAAAGAGTGGGAAACTGCAGGGGGGGGGGTCATGCGCGAGTTCGCTTTGAGCCACGTTTCAAAGAGAATGAGAAATTGACACAAAAGTAGAAGGTGAGGGAGCTTTCTGGAAAACTGCAGCTTATGTGCACGGAGGTGGATTCTATTATTGGCGTCACGCTGAACTGAGTAGTGGGAAGGTGTGAAAAATAAAGCAAGACAACCAAAGCTGTCTATGAAAAAAAAACAAAACAACAAAAAAACTAAACACAAAAAAACAACACTCCAGGTTTGTAAAAATATGTGTCCGCCACATAATTTCATGCCATACAGAGAACGTGAAACTTTGGATTTGCAAGCAGACAGGAAAAGCGATGGCTCTCTGGATTTTTAGGCAGGGACAGGATGAGCTGAAGGTGGGTCTCATCAAAAATGAACAGGTCTTAGGACTTAGTCTGTACTAAGAGCCCTGAGCGGTTATAAATATAACAGTAGTATGACTGAACCCAGAATAATGTACAATGCTTCTGGGTGGTCTCCTATCCCCTTAATGCCCTGCGTTCTGCTATATTAGTGTGATGCGAATGTCAGAAGTGCGCCATGCGTTAAATGAACGCGCTCGGACGTTGCTAAATGAACATTGTTCTTCATATTACGGCGACATGTTCGTCAGTGGAATTAGCATGATTAAGAAAGGCAGGGCAGCTTCTGCTTAAATGTAACGAAAGCAAGGAGGAGAGACAGAGAGCTTTCAGGAGGAACAGCGAGGCTGAGAAAGAAAGCAAGAGAGAGCGAGAGAGCGAGAGAGAGAGAGCATGCGAGGACATCTGAGGGGAACACTGGAAGAGCCCCAGGCCCTGCAGGGACGAGAGGCCACTCACATCTCCGTTCATCAGCTTGTAGTCATCCTCCATTTCGTCGGCGCTGTCCTCGTCCGACACATCGCCCTCCTCCGCATTCTCATCAATGTTGGTTGGCAACTTCTTGCCCTGCGCGGTACAACAGGTTCGGAGAACAATCGGAAATACATAGAGATGCACAAAAGGCAAACGCACGGAGGACGCTGGTCTGGGCATGAGCCAACGTCAGCGCACCGTCTCCAGCAGTGCAGATGCTCTCAAGACTGCAATGTTTTTGGGTAACTGGGCCATGCTTAATAATATCACAGCCCCCCTGACTTAGCCATATGTTACATAAGCAGCGAGGCAAATTTTAGATTTTGATGTTATATTTAGATGTTTCTGAAAAACATAAAGATCTCAAGAGAATGCACAGACCAAGCAGGCTTGAATTAAGGAACAGATCACAAATGCAGCACTTTTTAAAAAGCCTGATAAAGGGCAGCTGTGTCTTTCCTTGTCACACCTCCAATAACAGGTTAACCAAGCAGTCAAGCACTCAGACGTCCTCTCACTTCACAAATGAGGGGGATAATGAGGCTGCGCTGCCTCATCTCAGGTACCGGCGTACGAGACCTGGCAGGCTTGTCGGCTCGTCCACTCACTTGTTGGTGATTGCTTGATTGACATGTGCGTAACAGCCGACTTGAGCGCAACTAGGTGACACGGCGTGGCGGTGTGCGCTTACAAAAGGACAGAGAGGTCCAAGAAAAGCAGCGATCAATCCCACGCACGGTCTGTGGAGCCCTAGTGTCGGGAGCAATCGATTCGGAAGTGTTTTACAAGGTCAGGGGGTTGAAAGGTTGGAGCCATAACTCTCAGTGAATAAGAAGTGGGCAGGAGAGAGAGGCAGAGAGAGAGAGTGTGTGTGTGTGTGTGTGTGTGTGTGTGTGTGTGTGTGTGTGTGTGTGTGTGTGTGTGTGTGTGTGTGCGTGTGTGGTTTGATGCTTCACAGCATCAAACCACAAGGTGGTTTTCTATTTCCCTTTTTTGTCCACAACAGTGCTTGTTTCCAAAAGCATTTCTGGATTTGTACAAATCAAGCTCTGGGAACGTCATATCCCACAAAGCTCTAAGTCCTGCTCAGGGTTGTGAAATCTAATTTGTGTTTGGAAACAAAGTAGCAAGAAGCATTACCAATGGGCACAAATAGCTCACAAATTAGCACGAAACCCAGTGTGTGGTGTACACACTTCCTCCTCAGGGCCAAATCATAACAGAGCACATCTCCTGCCGTTTCTTGTCGTACTGTTTTGTTGGTGGCGTTTGCTGTACCAGCAGGCTGTGGGAAACCAAGCGTGACTAAGGCAAGCACGTTGGCTAAGCAAAAATGAAGCACCTGGCTATATGGCGCTTACATGTGGTTGTGCTAAAGTGCCGCCCTGGCCAGTACATGCGGCTCACGTGGCGCACGTTGGCTTCAGACCACCAGCTGGAGCGTTTCTTGCCGGCTCGCTGCCAAGTGATTTGTCAATATCATCCAATGGCCCAGTTTGTGCCTTGGGGCCAGCTCTCCAGTGGCCGACGGCACTTGGCTTCCAATTATAGCAGCCAGGTCCACGTCGTGCAGTTCCACCTCACGCTATGTGGCCTGATTTCCTGGATGCAAAGATCTCACAGGCTCGTGCAGGGAAGTTAATGGAAAGGGGTTGTTAAAGCGGCTCCGGGTATGTTGGGAAGGCTGTGCGGGACCCGGGAAGCAGCAGGCTGCAGCTCTACTCTGACCGTCGATGATCAATCTGGCGTAACAGACAGGCGCCTTAGACACTGCCTGCCCCAAGCGGAAGCATGAAACAGTCCTACACCTCCCCAAAACCTCAAATGGGTTTATATCTTAGGCTCTGTTCTAGTTAAAACGGTGTTATGAATGTCTACCAACACGAAAGGTGCTTCATGAATTTGCCTGTCAGAAATGTTTTCTCATCTCCCCCTAGCGTGGTGCTTTCTTTCTTTACTGACTCTAGCCACTAGGCTGACTGACTTGTCAGTTGGTTAGTTACAGCAAAAAGCCAAAAATATTTGACCTTGACAAGTATTTTGCCTTTGAGGGCTTCAGGCGAGGGCAGGAGCCCAGACTCCATAACGCTGATGGAGGACACGTCGAGCTTCTCATCCAGGATCTCCACCAGATACTGAGCCATCTTCTTCTGCTGAGGCACGCTGCAGTGGTTCTCGATAGACAGGATGACCGGATACCTATAGAGGGGAAACCAAAGGCACAAACAGCATGCATAGACGATCTGTAAAGAGAAAAGTCAGCAAAAGATGCAGTTTAGAACACCCACAAGTGGGAAATCCACAGTTTTATAAAAAGGGACGTCATGTCTTGTCATGCTTCTGATGAGAAAGTGAGCAAATAATCAAGCATCCGTCATATTTGAAAGAGAAACACAAGGGGCGTTACAAACTGATATATGTTGAACTAGCTGATGACCTGAAGTTAAACCCTAAAGTGGGCAAAATATGCCCGCATGTCAAAACGACCATGCTGATAGAGGTTGCCTAAAAATAGCACTTCATTAGCAACAACCTTGAGGAACCCTGGCTGGGTGCATCTTGATAGGATTATCACCTTTGGCAACAGTGGTGCTAATGAAAAAAGGGAAAAGTAACAAAGGATCATGTGCACGCACACACACACACACACACACACACACACACACACACACACACACACACACACACACACACACACACACACACACACACACACACACACACACACACACACACACACACACACACACACTCACACACACACACACACACTCACACACACACACACACTCACACACACACACACACACACACACACACTCACACACACACATACACACACACATACACACACACACACACACACACACACACACATACACACACACTCACACACACACACACACTCACACACACACACACACACACACACTCACACACACACATACACACACACACACACACACACACACACATACACACACACTCACACACTCACACACACACACACTCACACACACACACACTCACACACACACACACACACACTCACACACACACATACACACACACTCACACACACACACACTCACACACACACACACACACACACTCACACACACACATACACACACACTCACACACACTCACACACACACACACACACACACACACACACACACACACTCACACACACACACACACACACACACACACACACACACACACACACTCACACTCACACACACACACACACACACACACACACACACACACTCACACACACACACACACACACACACACACACACACACTCACACACACACACACGTGTGCTTATATGTGTGTGCAGATATACCCAAACTCTCACACCTATTTCTCACTGCATTGAGATATCAGATCTAATTAATCTAGGCATATGAATAATTCTGAAAGTCATAAATTCCATTTGCACTTACGGGTTCTTGACAAACGCGTATTTGTTGATGGTCTCGATGACGTCCTTGAAGAGGATCTTGGAGGTTAGGGTGTAGCCATGGTGTACTATTGGCTCCCCGTCCGGCCCATCCCAACAATCCACTGGACGATTTAGAAAAGCGGAAACCATTTGGCAACAATGTCAACAACGTGAAAGCAGCTTTTACAATGTCTTTCATTATTTAATCCCTTCTGTTATATCTTCAGCCCCTGTTCCTTCCATTTAGCATTAATGTTATGCTGAGACATTTCTGTTAATTTGATGCCATCCATTCAGTCGCTGGGAATGGAACTGACCTTCCACACATCTGCAGCCTGCCTGCAGCACCCAGGAGTACATGTCCACCCTGGACTGAGACATCAGCTGGTCTCCCATCAGATAGGTGTTGTGAGACGAGGCGATGAAGTAGTTACACAGAGGCTGGGTCATATCCTGGTTGACTTCATGGTGCTCGGGGTTAAAGATGTCCCCAGCTGGGCTGCGCATGTAATTCGTGAAACCTGGACAAGTGGAATACATCGGTGAAGTCTTTAAGCAACGGGACAGCTGTTCTTAGAGGTCAAAGGGTCAAGGCCAAATGCCTGTTCGGTTGCAGTTTAGCTTTGTAAGGCTGCCTGTGAATACCTGAATTATTAATACAGCAGCACAACTTTTCTCAGACTTGGCCATGGAGTATACGGGAACGTGCTTTGCTCTGGCGTGGTGAACGTGGCATGTGCTCTGGCATGGAATACACCACAAAGGCACATGCGCTGGCGTAGAGTACCCAAACGTAGCACGTGCTCAGGCGTAGAGTACCCCAGCTAGGCACGTGCTCTGGCATGGAGTACTCAAACGTGGCACATGTTCACGCCGTTCCTGCTCTAACACATTGGATTTGTAACTCTTAAGGTCATGATAATATGCTGATGAGCACAGTCAGGTGTGACTGTGAAAACATGCACAACGCAAGGACTTCAGCTGATGGGAATATTATGGGAAGAAAGAGCAATGCTTAATCAACCACAAATCAATTACTGGGGATTAGGGATGATCCAAATCCAAAAGAGTTTTCCATCTGCTAGAGGACTAGATGGACAGTTCAGACACAATGGTTAATACTCACCTGAAATAAAATAAGGGGTCACAAGCTAAAATTACATTTATATTAATTTATTTCCAGAGATTTCTCAATCTCATATGCATCTCTTTGCTTAATAGATGCTTTCTAAAGGAAAGAGTAGAATGCTATATGTCATCTTACCGTCAATACCTAGAACCCCCAGTGTCTGGTTTTCAGGACAAGGCTCAAATTTGGCAACAATTTCAAGGCAATGCTCTTTTGTGACTTTGGTCATCTGAAACAAATACAAATCCAAGATAATATTACAAATTAACAGCAGCAACAACAACAAAAAATCCAACAACAACAAAATAAGTAAAAAATATTTCTGCCTGATCATGGAGTTTGCACCCTAATGTGTGAAAAACTGAAACACTTTAAAATGGGTGTACTAAGTAACGTGGATCAAATCCTATGAAGAAACATCTTTCGATTGCACTGGTCTAACCCTGAAATCCGACGGCTGGTCCTTAAATTGGCTGATTGGTAGATCAGATTTCCATCCATGTCAATCAGAATCAGACTAATTCTAATGTTGTAAAGGGGGAGGAGCGTCGGCAGCCCCTACGGTCCCAGTTATCACT
>NW_027658708.1:17500-20258 GCF_041902795.1 Electrophorus electricus | reverse complement strand
GGAATAGACGTCTGCCATCTTGGCAGTGCGGCGCTTTGCACGCCGCTGTGAATGTGCTCCCAGCGGCGCGCGGCGCGTTCTCCGCGCCACCTCGCACCTCGCGCCAGGCGCTGACCACGAGCCTCCCAAACCGGCCGTTCGCGAGTCTCGTGAGGTCGTGAAAACGCAAGGCTCGGTGTTAAGCCACTCGGCTGGTGGAGATGCGGTCCTAAGCAAAGCAAACGCCAAAGCTTCTGCAAACACGGGCGCTTCTTAGAGTTGCTACTCCTCCCCTATAAGTAGCTGTTTTGCTGAGTTGCTGCGTCTCGGCGTTACTCGAGTATCGGACTTCCTCTATTGTATCTTTTATTTACTTTAAAAGTGCTAAAGAGGAATTACAGCAGCACTGCTAACTGAGACGGAAGAAGTGCAGCGGGGGTGTCAGCACTGACAAAGCATTGGACGGGTGACAGCCTAGTAAACCTGCATGACCTGCCATCAAATAAACAGATGATCTCAACCGATGCCTCCAGCGGCCGTGTGCACTTCCAGATCCCCCAGAGTGCACTGCTGCGACCCCAGAGCCTGCGACCCTCCGAGGCAGTCTCCTCTGGCTATGCGATTTGATTCCTGTGCCACGACATTACTATGCATTCATAACATTGGCACATCTCCGTGGTTCTGTCAAGCGTCTGCTTATCCCCTCATTGTAAATCAAAAGGTTTTTTTTCTTAAAGCCAACCACTAAGCGTAATGCACACATCAAACGTTTTTTTTAATGACTTAGTCTCAAAATTTTTTGGTAAATATGGAAGCAGACGTTCAAAGACGTTTATTGTGGTGGTATGACATGGATATTCTCAGCCTTGGTTGCCAGAAAAGTAGCCATGAACAGAGAAAACCAACAAACGACTAAATGAAGGCTTTGAAACGATGATAGCCTTTGAACAGCGCGCGAAGCCATTCCCTTTCTGTGCGAATTAGAGAACCGGTAGCTTCTTGAAAACTTGGATTTAAAGTTATGGATGAGCGTTCATATAGATCCGCAAGAATCTCTCTCTCTTTCTCTCTCTCTCTCTCGCTCTCTCTCTCTCTGTGTGTGTGTGTGTGTGTGTGTGTGTGTGTGTGTGTGTGTGTGTGTGTGTGTGTGTGTGTGTGTGTGTGTGTGGCAAAGGGACGATAATCTAATAAAACGAACGCATAAAACAAACAAAAGAAAGGGTTGAAATCAAACGCGACACAAAGGAATTCTTGGAAGCACCCGGCGATATCTTGAATGGCTAAATAAAACGCCAAAGCTTCTTAGAACATTGTACATCTTTATTCTTTCCACCGTTATCGCGCCTGCTTCATAGCCCAGATTACTCCGACAGAATTTCGGGCGTCGCTTGTTTTGTATGTCTTTATAATTACACCTTAAAGCCATAACTGGACCCCCTCCCGGTTTTATTTTATTGTTACATATTCATGAAAAGACGAGTTGTAATTTGATAAAAGGGAGTCTTGTGTTCTTAGCTTCAGTGGGGCGGCTGCAACGGCGACGCCGCATTGAAGTAGCCGCGCGCCTTTCCGTGCGCATTAATCCGCCCGAGCATATCCCAGCTGCTGTGACGTGCAGCCTGGAGATAAGTCTTAAACAGTCTAAGGCTAAGCAAACCAGACAACTCTATTATTGCCTTCATAATTGGTTAATTAAACTTTTGTCACTAATCATTATGGGCGAGGGGAGGGGAAGACAACAGAGCTGTTATACAGGCCTCGGCAAAAAAAAAAAAATCAATAAACGGTTGGAGTTAATTTCACTGCATTCTCTCTCTCTCTCTCTCTCTCTCTCTCTCTCTCTCTCTCTCTCTCTCTCTCTCTCTCTCGCTCTCTCTCTTCTTTTTTTTGTCGTCCTACAAATGAAATTCATTGCTGGTGGTTACTGATGTGCGGCGCTGGAGCGCGCTGATATGGCCTGCCATCACCATTTGAATTGGGGGGTGTTCCGCCGCACATGAATATGAACAAATGGCGAACATAAATCTCGCGCATGAAGTACACCTTCTATCCCTTTATTAAGGAACAATTGACCCATCTAAAATGAATTCTAATGCCAGGGAAGCATTTAGATTTAAATTACACCGCGCTCTCCCGGACCTGAAAGATGACGGCATAAAAAAGATTGATATGCTAATTATTTCGCCCCGTCTTATTCTTCTTTTCGACATTTGCAGTGGGTTATTGTGGAGCGTGTAAATAAGATGACTGTTTTGTCAACGAACGACGGCGAGTCTCGCGCCCCGTGCCTCAGATCACTGGAATGAATCTGCCCGAGACGTTATCGTAATTATTTTTATTAGTCGCTTTCAAAAACCACTTCATAAAAAGCGCATTTATATGCATATAATTCTTCTCTCCCCTTTCTGACCCAAGAAGCACATCAGATGGAAACAGTGCGAGAGAGAGAGAGAGAGAGAGAGAGAGAGAGAGAGAGAGAGAGAGAGAGAGAGAGAGAGGAAATGAAAACGGAAGCATGCGTTCCTCTCTTAGGGTGAATTAAACCAAACACACAGGACAACAACAGGGCCCGCAGAGATCCAAGCGGTTCAATTTAACTTGTTAAGAGCAGTTTAATTAGCCTGGCTTTGAGATTAGACCTCCACTTCTCAGATATTCCCATATGCAGCCAACTGGCATACTCACAGAAGTGGCCATAGACGCGTTTCAGATATTAAAGGGCAGTTTATGCTTGGCTACGTATCAACATTAACTAAAAAAATATCCAGTGTTTAAGAAA
>NW_027658708.1:0-12500 GCF_041902795.1 Electrophorus electricus | reverse complement strand
TGATTCCTTGCAGAGGGTAGTTAACCCTTCCAAAACAGATCCCGAATGAACACACCCCCGTCGCCTCCCACCTGCTCCAGGGCTCAGCGCGGCACAAAGAGGCGGAGGGGCGGGGGTGGGGAGCTGATTGGCCAAATATTAGCGAGGCGAGGGAACGGGCTGTGCGAGGGCTCGTTTATGGCGCCCGTGCTCAGCTGCTCTCGCTCCGCTCCCCGGTAATTAGCCCAGTCGCGGCAGACACCTCACGCGGCTCTTCCCTGAGAGAGACACTTGACACAAGAAGACATCAGAGGGGCTTTTCAGCAGACTCTCCCGGCGCCCCAACAGCTCTTAATTAACCACTTAGGTATCCTCTCTCTCTTTCTCTCTCTCTCTCTCTCTCTCTCTCTCTCTCTCTCTCTCTCTCTCTCTCTCTCTCTCTCTCTCTCTCTCTCTCTCTCTCTCTCTCTCTCTCTCCCCAGCAGTTTTCCAAATGGTGGGAGCAGCGCCGCAGATCTAAACACCGGGGGGAAGCGCGCTATCAAAAGATCTTGTAAATGAAGGCTTGTGTAAATTATTTTTAATGATTCCCTCCTGGCGCATCGTTATGTTTGTAGTTACACCCGGGCACTTCTGTGGCGCCTCATCCTCCGCGGGGTCAGCGGCAGCACCCGCCGTAACTAGCTGCAGTCCGTACTTGGCTTATTAATTAGCGCTGTGGTTTTACATAGCTCCGAGCTGTGATGTATGGAGCTGCAATTGGAATTGCACGGATCGAGAAACGATAACCCATCTCAGGGCTACTTATGCAAATGACCACATTAGAAAATCATTACCTATCCAAACACCGCGGCACAATGCGCATTACAATGATGGATTTTATGATAATTGCGATTTAATTTCTGCTGTCTGGAATTTTTTGAAAACAATTTGGCCATTTCGAGTGCTATTAATTCTGTATTAGTCAGCGCTCGGCGGGTGGGGGGTGTTAATTGATTTCTCTCCGAATCCAAAAGCAGGAGACGGTGGTGGTTTTGTGAAAGCGGAGATCACTTGTTGCTCCCGGTCACCGCGCACTGCGCCGAGCTCTACTGAGAATGGACAATGAGCCATAAGATCGTTTTTCTCCTGCAGCGCCCGCGCCGCGTGCGTGAAATAGCCTCGAGTGAAATCCTGTCGAGCGTGACTTGGGCAAAGGCCAGCCAGGAGGCTCGTGGAAGCCGCGCGACTGGGGCAAATGTGTTTTCTAATTTTTTATTTATTTATTTTTGGGTTTTTTTTTGCTAACCCTTTTAATAAGTGCTGAGAAATACTTCTAAAATAATGTATTTAAAAAAAAGGAAGGTTTTGATCATTAATGATGATCGAAAAATGGTGGTTAATATGCCACGTACTAGCAGATCAGTTGTGACGTGCATGTGTCATCTCAGAAACGCTTAACTTGAAAAGGCTTTTTAAAGCAGTATGTGGCAGCGGGACGCGGTGAGCCGCTAATAAAACACCGCTGGATGAAGGCAGTCACTTTCCACTTCTCAGTCAGGTGCTTTGTTGTGCGTGACTTCAAAGCTGCTGTATTAACTTTATATTTTTTATAGTGAACACAAGTGTGTCGGCAACACGCTCTGACCTTGATGAATTCTGTATTTGACCCGAGGCTATAAGAGGAACACAAAATAAACTGTTTTTTTGGGGGGTTTCTTGACTGACGTATTTCAAGTCGTGCCATCTCTGATGAAATGTGGCACGTCTTTGCGGGGGAAACCTTGACATGGACAGTACGGACATGGACAGTTCTCAGCCTGCTAAAACCCCGATGAGGTCAGAGCTCTGTGCCCCGCTCTCCATTTTACAGTCCTTCTCAGAGCTAGAATGTAATCAACATCTGGTCATTTCGGTCTATTAAACATATTGTAGCTAACACACCATCGCGATGTTTTGTTTGTGGGGTCGA
Organism: Electrophorus electricus; assembly: GCF_041902795.1. Lineage (NCBI taxonomy): Eukaryota > Metazoa > Chordata > Actinopteri > Gymnotiformes > Gymnotidae > Electrophorus > Electrophorus electricus. Next base: position 10,570 of record NW_027658708.1, on the reverse strand, counting down.
ACCAGGACTTATGACCCTAATTCATCATCTTCCTGTCATAATTTGATGTGTTGTCTGTGGATTCCCCACTGCCCCAGCCATGCGTGTTACAAGGCCTTTTCTAAGTTACTGACCAGCTGTTCTATTGCCCAGCTGAAGAGTTCATTGTTTCTTGCTCTCTTGCTTACTGACTCTCCTTTGCTGAATACCACACTGCTGCACTCTCAAAGCCAAGCATAATACAAACCGTATGTCCCAAGAAGCTATCAGTTGCATTATCCGTGTCTGAATATTTTAACAGGTTTCACCCCCGTGACACACACACACACACACACACACACACACACACACACACACACGCACAACTGCTGGACCTATACTTGCCTTCAGAACACTTGGCCACGTCATGTCTACTGAATGGTATTTATTTCGCTGTCAAACCTTTTCCAGCATGTGGAGAGAACTTTATAGTCTCTAAACAATACAAAGCAGCCCTGCTTTCTGAACACACACACACACACTCACACACAACCACACACACACACACACACACACACACAACCACACGCACACACATACACACACTCACACACACACACGCACACACACACACACACTCACTCACACAAATACACTCACACACACCCACACACACTCACACACACACACACACACACACACACACACTCACACTCACACACATACACTCACACACACCCACACACACACACACACACACACACACACCAGTACCTCACTAATGTACATGTTTATCTCAGACGGCAGTTTACTGCTCATGTTTGACCACTACACACTACAAAGACTGCACAGTCTACAACAACAACAACAACAACAACAACAACAACAACAATTATTATGAGGGTGACATTTTACATTATCACTGTTACAGTGTAACTATATCATTAATTATGGTGTATATTAACATGATGCATGTAATATATGAATATAACAAGAAGCACTGATAATCTGTAGTTTCTACACAGCAATACTCTGTATTCAGTTATGTAAATACAGAGTGTCGCTGTGTTGTTTTATTCTACACTGTTGTCACTGTTGTGATTAACTTTAGTGGTATACGGCAACAGCAATGTGGTCATAGCCATACTCAGAAAATTATTGATGCTACATTATTATTGCTATTGTTGTAGCTGTATTTGTAATAGTAAACTGTAACCTTGTCCTTCCCCCGGAGTGCTGTACAAGGACGTTTAGAGGTGACAGGGAGGATACTGGGACATGAGAAGGGGAAAACCATTAAAAACAATCCCCCATTGTCAGCGCTGGATGCTGACGGACACGTTGCAGACAAGAGAGCTCTGTTTACCCCAGCGCCTCTGATTCCCATCCTACACTCTGTCCTACACTCTGTCCTACACTCTGTCCTACACACTCTGTCCTACACTCTGTCCTACACATTCTGTCCTACACTCTGTCCTACACACTGTCCTACACTCTGTCCTACACATTCTGTCCTACACTCTGTCCCACACACACTGTCCTACACACTCTGTCCTACACACTCTGTCCTACACACTGTCCTACACACTCTGTCCTACACACTCTGTCCTACACACTGTCCTACACACTCTGTCCCACACACACTGTCCTACACACACTGTCCTACAATCTGTCCTACACACTCTGTCCTACACACTGTCCTACACACACTGTCCTACACACTCTGTCCTACACACACTGTCCTACACACTGTCCTACACACTCTGTCCTACACACACTGTCCTACACACTGTCCTACACACTCTGTCTTACACACTGTCCTACACACTCTGTCCTACACACTGTCCTACACACACTGTCCTACACACTGTCCTACACACACTGTCCTACACACTCTGTCCTACACACTCTGTCCTACACACTGTCCTACACATTCTATCCTACACACACTGTCCTACAATCTGTCCTACACACTCTGTCCTACACACACTGTCCTACACACTGTCCTACACTCTGTCCTACACACACTGTCCTACACACACTGTCCTACAATCTGTCCTACACACTCTGTCCTACACACTGTCCTACACACTCTGTCCTACACACTCTGTCCTACAATCTGTCCTACACACTCTGTCCTACACACTGTCCTACACACTCTGTCCTACACACGCTGTCCTACACACTCTGTCCCACACTCTGTCCTACACACACTGTCCCACACACTCTGTCCTACACACTCTGTCCCACACACACTGTCCTACACACACTGTCCTACAATCTGTCCTACACACTCTGTCCTACACACTGTCCTACACACTCTGTCCTACACACTCTGTCCTACACACTGTCCTACACACTCTGTCCTACACACACTGTCCTACAATCTGTCCTACACACTCTGTCCTACACACTGTCCTACACACTCTGTCCTACACACTGTCCTACACACTGTCCTACACACACTGTCCTACACACTGTCCTACACACTCTGTCCTACACACTCTGTCCTACACACTGTCCTACACACTGTCCTACACATTCTATCCTACACACACTGTCCTACAATCTGTCCTACACACTCTGTCCTACACACTGTCCTACACACTGTCCTACACACACTGTCCTACAATCTGTCCTACACACTCTGTCCTACACACTGTCCTACACACACTGTCCTACACACACAGTCCTCTACACAGTCCTCTACACACAGTCCTACACAATGTCCTAAAGTCACAGGCTGACACACAACCCTATATACAATCGTACACACACTGTCCTACACACAATCACCAATCCAGATGACAGCTGCTCACCCACTTTTGGTATTTTGTCTTTACTGTGCAATGCGGTAAATCAGCAATGTGGCCCTCTCTCTCTCTCTCTCTCTCTCTCTCACCCACTATCTTCTCTACCTCTCCCTCTCTCTCTCTCTCTCTCTCTCTCTCTCACCCACTATCTTCTCTACCTCTCTCTCTCTCTCTCTCTCTCTACCTCTCCCCCTCTCTCTCTCTCTCTCTCTCTCTCTCTCTCTCTCTCTCTCTCTCTCTCTCTCTTTTACTTTCTCTCTTAATCTCACTTCCCCCCCTTCATTCTCTCTCTCTCGTCCCAGGATGGACACTGGAAACTCTTCCGTCACAGTCAGTTTGATGAAACAACTATGACAGAATTGTGCGGGGATGTTTTGTCTCTCTTGCTTTTCTATACATACGGCAGAGAGGTCAGCTCACACACACACACACACACACACACACACACACACACACACACACACACACACCACACACACACACTGACAGAGCCAGAGAGACAGCAAGTAGAGATGCTGTGGGTGTGCTGTCCTGATTCAGCAGTGGACACAACACATGGCCTCACTCCCAGTTAACGATGTCACTTCCTCCGTCCCCGTTTTCGTCGACACTGTGAAACTGGAATAAATGAACAAAAACCTAAGGAGCAGGGAAGGATGCACTAATGCGGGTAATTGCTGAGGTCCGAGCATCTGGTCATCCTGGCAGACGTTGCCGTGACGCTTTACTCCGTTCTGATAATAACTCTGGTGTGTGCCAGAACAGGGGCTGTCACCGCAGCACACGCCGCGGCTCACGAGCGCAGACGCACACTCCCCCAGAATATTTTATGAAGGGGGGCCTTTGAATTTTATTAATGCAATGCAAACACAAGCCTTCCAACACATTAAATTGTTGATGTTATGCGAATACACTCTGGAATTGCAGATCCTCATTAACATTATTTGCATGTTAATCTGCATCTTTTTAATTAGTGATATTATTTATGCACATAATTTCCACCTCGTGATGCCAAGTCGGAGGCACAGTAATTAATCGACGGAGATGCCAAACTGTTTTTCCTCCACTTTTATTTGTTTACATGCTGTTCTGGATTCAGGAAAAGTGAGTGGAAGGGGGGAAAATGACGCCTAAAGAACAAAAGTAGAAGGACAAGATTAACTAAAAGCACTTTTTGTTTTCATAATTCATATTGTAATATTAGCCAAATGTTGAGCTTCTTCCCTAAGAGATCGGTTATTCAGTTAGACTGTCTTGATGTATTATTCAAATGTATATTGGACTCTGGAGGTTTCCTCCTTCATTTACACAGTCTCCTCAGTGTTATTTTAATCTGTCTACAAGTCCACTATGCACAGGCAATGAAAGTCCTCTCTCTCTCTCTCTCTCTCTCTCTCTCTCTCTCTCTCTCTCTCTCTCTCTCTCTTTCTCTCTCTCTCTCTTTCTCTCTCTCTTTCTCTCTCTCTCTCTCTCTCTCTCTCTCTCTCTCCCTCTCACCCACTATCTTCTCTCCCTCTCTCTCTCTCTCTCTCTCTCTCTCTCTCTCTCTCTCTTTCTTTCCTTCCCTCTCTTTGGAGGGTCTCTTCTCCCATCACAGATTAACATTAAACATATAGATACCCCTAAGAGCAGGGGTAGCACACACTTACACACAGCTGTAATCCACAGTGTGTGTGTGTGTGTGAGTGTGTGCCACATACCGCTGCTCACGCATTCATTCACCGACAGTAGTGTGACAGGTTGGCGTTGTTGACGGAAGGTGACATCATTGCCTAACCAGTTGTGTGTGAGGGACAATGAGGTCATTAAATAAAGGCAGTGATGTTGGAGAATATCCTCGCGCTTGCGTAATTTCCTTTGCTAGCGGCTGTTACACTGAGGGGTTTAATGTAGGCGACAGTTCAGTGCATTATCCAGCAGACATGTGCACAGTGAGAGATACAGTCTCAAACATACAACGGCAGACAGACGTCTGTTGGCATAATTACTGCTTTTGGGAGCTTTTTGGAAGGATTTTTATGGAAACATGCAGAGAAGATTTATATAAAATTCAAATTCTTCACTAATTAAGTTAATTATATAAAATTCTAATTCTTGACTAATTAACTTAATTATATTTTTAAAATGTGATAAACAACTAATCAGCAGTTATCCATATGTTAGAAGGTCTTCCAAAGTCCACATCATGTTTCTTATTTGTGACAATACACAACTCAAGAAAATAGACACCAGGAACTAGTAGAGTAGATAAACTCCCAAATGTCTCACACCTGCCATAAATGAATTCACCTGGTTTAGGGGCACGATTTTGGAAAATGTCACACACTAAAGTGGTGAAATCAGTTACATTCCAGAACTATTTTAAATACTCTCAGATATGTGAAATCTTGTGCAAACTGTGCAATGACATTTTAGAAATCAGAATATAGGACCGTGCCTAGCTTTCTGAAAGAGTTAAGGTCATTTTAACTGCTAGGGAGAATGTTCAAAGTGACATCAAATGTGGCTAAAAATATTAGCTTTCCTCTCAGGAAAAAAGTTCCACTTTATTTAAACTTGCAGATTATATAACTAGTAATGTGCCTGACAGTATCACTGTTTAAAGTATAATAATAATAATAATAATAATAATAATAATAATACTTTATATTGTCCTTTTTCACAAGCCCCAGACCACGTTACATTTGGAAGGGAAAAAATAAATAAGTTGTGTGTTCAGTCATTTTTTTCAGTCAGTTGGGGGGTATTTTTTTCAATCAATTAGGTGGCGTTTTTTCAGTCAGGTGGTGTTTTTCAGTCAGTTAGGTGGTGATTTATTCAGTCAGTTAGGTGGTGTTTTTTCTTGAAGTAAAACTTTAGAAGTACTTGTTAACATGTAAGCATGTACGTTTGATAGCTACACGCATGAATCATTGTGTAGTTTCGTAAAAACACTAATTTGTAAAGTGCAGTCCAGTGTATGTGTTTGCTGCTGGAGCTCATATTGGAATTGAAAATGTTTGACAATATTCCATAACAAGTGAGAGTCACGCTGATTTTCTCCTAGACGAGTTGTGGACTGCCTCTCAGAACGCAGGCACACTCGCGAGACGGATTTATCTTAGATTAAAAAAAGGTAGTCATCTTCAAATCCTTGCAGAAATTTTTTCAGACATCTGCACAGAAGCTGCCTCACACACACACACACGCACAAACACTCACACACACACAGAACGCAAGCATTACGTTTTGATGTAACTTGAAGATTCAGGAAACGACGCCTCTGTAGGACATCTGTCTCTAGTCAGAGCAGGTAGTTGTGATCAGGATGGGAATTTAATTTACCTTTGAATAATGTTTTGTTAAAGACACAAAACGGCTTCCTGTCACTTACAGCGGCACTTGCAAGTGCACTGGTATTGCTTCAAACATGTCTTCATGGAAAAGTGAACAGACTTTAGTTGGTTCTACTGCGGCGCATCCATGAAGATGCGTGTCAGTGTGTGTCACTCCCTGTCCATGGAATTAAAGTACGATATTAAGGATGTGCTCTTACACTCATTACACCGGGACTCTGAGATAACATAAACACATACCTGCATTGTCACATCACATTTTTTTCAATCATTTATAGTTTATACCAGAAACAATATTTTTGTACCATGCCGGAAAGGTCAGGGAGGTCATCAGAGCGGACTGGAGACACATCTGGGTCCCTGAGATGGGGCGTTCCCAACCGGAGTGGACCGGGACCAGCAGCAAGCTGAAGTGCTCAAAAGGACAACGAGACCAGCGACAGCAGAGAGGTCCGGTTGACCGGCCGTGCTTGAACCAGCTCTCTCTCTCCGCCAACCACGCCCCCTCCCGCTGGCCACGCCCCCGCCGCTCCTGCCCGGGAATTCAGCATATCACATCCAGTAACCAGATCCAGGGAGAGAATGAAGAACAAATTAAAAGGAAAAAAAGAAAGAAAAAAGAGAGAAAAGACTTGTGGGAAAAAGAGTAGCGACCAAAAAACCCAGCATTCCAGCGGGCACTCACATGAAACTGATCAGTCTGATGAAACGTGTGTGTGTGTGTGTGTGTGTGTGCGTGTGAGTGTGCATGTGTGTGCGTGTGTGTGCGTACGTGTGTGTGCGTGTGTGCGTGTGAGTGTGTGTGTGTGTGTGCGTGTGTGTGTGTGCGTGTGCATGCGTGTGCTTGTGTGTGTGTGTGTGTGTGTGAATGTGCGTGTGTGTGTGTGTGTGTAAGTGTGTGTGTGTGTGAGTGTGTGTGAGTGTGTGTGTGTGAGTGTGTGTGTGTGAGTGTGTGTGTGTGTGTGTGTGTGTGTGTGTGTGTGTGTGTGTGTGTGTGTGTGTGTGTGTGTGTGTGTGTGAGTGTGTATGAGTGTGAGACCCAAACCCCCACCCCCATCTTCTCCACTCTCTGCTGTTGGCCTTCCTTCGTGTCTCTGCACGGGGAGAGCCAGGGGTAGGAGAGCTGTCATCCAGAGGCCCGACACCATCAAAGTAATGCCAAGGGTGTTTGAAGGCTAATTTGGGATCGCTTTAATCCATGACGGCCATGCTAGCCTGTCCTAGGGCCCGTTTGAAACGTACAGATTAATGCCAGACAGTTGCGTGGTTTTAATCTGCGTGGTGGACCCACATCTGCTCGGCGGACTTGTGCAGGCCGCTGTGTAAACGTACAGCCTCCGCTCGGAGGTGGAGACAGGCACACTGCTCCGACAGGCGGTTGGGAAGACGGAGGGAGTTAACTGTTAAAACTATACTAGTGACCTGCGTGTGTGTGTGTGTGTGTAGGGGGGGCCTTGGTCCCATAGCACACCCCATTCACCTAAATTTAGTGGACCCTCTCACACGCAAGAGTCAAATCCAATCAGTACAGAGAATGGCCTCACAGATGACCATCAAAACACGACCTAGCCAAAAGAGAGAGGCTGAAGGAAATTAAATAGGTGGGACTGAAGTGTGTGTGCATGTGTGTGTGATCATGTGTGTGACCATATGTTTGTGTATGTGAGTGTGTGCGTGCGTGTATGTATGCGCATGCATGTGTGAGTGCGTGTGCACGTATGTGTGTGCGTGGGCATGTGTGCGTATGTGTGTGTGTGTGTGTGCGTATGTGTGCATGTGTGTGTGTGTGTGTGTATGTGTGTGTGTGCGCGTATGTGTGTGTGTGTGTGTGTGTGCGCGTATGTGTGTGTGTGTGCGTGTGTGTGTGTGCGTATGTGTGTGCGTATGTGTGTGCGTGTGTGCGTGTGTGCGTGTGTGTGTGTGTGTGTGTGTGTGTGTGTGTGTGTGTGTGTGTGTGGGTGTGTGCGCGTGTGTGTGTGTGTGTGTGTGTGTGTGTGTGTGTGTGTGTGTGCGTGTCAGTCATAGCTGAGACGTTCCTGCTTGTGCTTCTCTTCTCCTGCTTCCTGACATCGTCCACACCTGGCGTGCATCCCAGCTATGGTGGAAGCCCCTCGGCCATCTGTCACCGCCCTCGCCATGGCAACCCCTCAGCCCGACATCTGTCCGCCTGTAGCCGCACTGACGCAACAAACTATGGGTCTAACCTGCAGGGGGCGCCACTGTGGGCCCCGGGAACCTTGGAGGTTGGGTCCAAGCCCAGCCGTTGACGTGCTGCACCACGCCGTGCGTGAAGAGGGCGGTTCCGTCCGCAGCAGGGAAAGCTGTCATCCTTACGGCCCAGTGGTGCTAGATGGTTTGAGACAGTTTGGAAAAATCACACTTCCCAAAGCACGCCAACCACTGCATATAAATCTCCCAGGCTTCTCTCCAGCATGCCTTAATACATGTCACATTAATACGTGTAGTGGATCGGGTTGATGGTACGTTCATCTTACGTTTCATCTAAGGATGAAAAAAGAAAAAAAAGATACAAATGTGTGTAACGTAGGTCGATATCCGGTGCAACCCCTGCGAAACCATGCCTGATCGCGATAAATTTCCGTCTTCCACCTCTCACCAACAATTTGTAATCGTTGCCCACGGTTACGGAAGGAGGCTGGGAGCGGGAGAACGTGTGGGTTTAGGATTTCCGCGGCCGTTTTGCGGAGGCAGCATCAAGATGCTCCTCTGACCTCGGTGACAGGAGACTGCCAGCCCTTAATGCCCCGGGTGGGGGGGGCGGATGGGGGAGGGGTTGGGGTGGGGTTGTGGTGTATTTTTAATCCTGGACGAAGCGCTACACACAGCACATAGTGTTCGGGTGAAAAGTCCTTTCCATCAGCCCATTATTCGGGAGGTGAGCTGCCCTGTAACCTGAGTCAGGGTGAACCAGCGCTCTGAGCCAGTCTACTGTATACAAGTTACACAGAGCAACAATGCGCTGCTTTCTTCTGCTCCACGCCATTGGCTGCCCTTTGATGGAGCACCGTAATAGTTTGCTGCCATGGGCTATTTTCACTCCCCCGCCCCACCCCCGCCCTGTCGGCTCCGCCTCCCCGCCCGCCCGCACCACCCCCACCCGCTTGCAAGGTCTCAATGCTACCTCTGTCTGCCGTGTTTGTTTCCCGCTAATTGCCTCAGAGATCTAATAAGTTAGTGATGATGTATGGCCAACGTGCCTGAACTCCCCCACCCGGCTCCACACACACACACACACACACACACACATACACTCACACACAGGCCAAAAGAAATATTGTGTTGCGGTAAAGTTAGTGAGGGCGAGGCCTTTATCGGTGCGACCGTTTCTGGTTTCTGATGCGCAGGTCGGCAGGTGCCGTTGCTGGGTCAACAGAGCGCTGTTAAAGGTGGTGTAATGCGAAGGGTCTGAGGGCGGCAGTGGGGGCATTTAGGGCCAGGAGAAGAGGAGAGAAAATGAGGACAGACAGGAGCTCAGACACCCACCCACCCTCTCCAGCAGGCAGCCCGCTGCCAAAGGAGCTGTAGCGAGAGGCAGCAGTGTAGATGTGGGAACTGTGTTTGTTGGTGTTAGGCAGGAGTGTAGATGTGGGAACAGTGTTTGTTGGTGTTAGGCAGGAGTGTAGATGTGGGAACTGTGTTTGTTGGTGTTAGGCAGGAGTGTAGATGTGTTGGTGTATAGATGTGGGAACAGTGGTGTATCCATGTTAGGCAGGTGTATAGATGTGGGAACAGTGTTTGTTGGTGTTAGGCAGGAGTATAGATGTGGGAACAGTGTTTGTTGGTGTTAGGCAGGAGTATAGATGTGGAAACAGTATTTGTTGATGTTAGGCAGGAGTATAGATGTGGGAACAGTGTTGTGTTGGTGTATAGATGTGGGAACAGTGTTTGTTGGTGTTAGGCAGGAGTGTAGATGTGGGAACAGTGTTGTGTTGGTGTATAGATGTGGGAACAGCGTTTGTTGGTGTTAGGCAGGAGTGTAGATGTAGGAACAGTGTTTGTTGGTGTTAGGCAGGAGTGTAGATGTGGGAACTGTGTTTGGTGGTGTTAGGCAGGAGTGTAGATGTGGGAACAGTGTTTGTTGGTGTTAGGCAGGAGTATAGATGTGGGAACTGTGTTTGGTGGTGTTAGGCAGGAGTGTAGATGTGGGAACAGTGTTTGTTGGTGTTAGGCAGGAGTGTAGATGTGGGAACAGTGTTTGTTGGTGTTAGGCAGGAGTGTAGATGTGGGAACTGTGTTTGGTGGTGTTAGGCAGGAGTGTAGATGTGGGAACTGTGTTTGTTGGTGTTAGGCAGGAGTGTAGATGTGAGAACAGTGTTTGTTGGTGTTAGGCAGGAGTGTAGATGTGGGAACAATGTTTGTTGGTGTTAAGCAGGAGTGTAGATGTGGGAACTGTGTTTGTTGGTGTTAGGCAGGAGTGTAGATGTGGAAACAGTATTTGTTGAT
>NW_027658707.1:0-20630 GCF_041902795.1 Electrophorus electricus | reverse complement strand
AAAACCCAGAAGATAAAGAGAGCAAAAAAATGAAATAACACTGAAATGACAGGGTGAAGCCACACAGCCAGATTAGAGGATGTTCTGACTCAATGGGACTAGAACAAGGAAAGAAAAGAGGCATGCAGAAGTGAGACTGCATCAGTGGGAGATAAACACAGAAGATGGAGGAGAGAGAGAGAAAGAGAGAGAGAGAGAGAGAGAGAGAGAGAGAGAGAGAGATGAATAGGAGAACAAACTTGTATAAAGTGGAGCTGCTCTGTGCAGTGATTGCTCATTCAGTGGTGTGCGGCCCTGAGGGTGACCCAGGGCGTCACTCCCTCCTCTGCTCAACATGGAGAGGATGACGCAGTGCTGTTTGTTGTTGACTGACGGGCTTAATGAAGCCCTTTACAGGAGTCATACAGCCTTAAGCACATATCAGTGGCTGCTTGTTAGAGCACAAAAGCTCCGAGCGCACCCACAGGAAAAGACACGCGTATCTGCACCCACAGGAAAAGGCGTGATTATTCTCCAGTCCTCCATATCTATCTCAGTTCTACACTTAATTCCAAAGTGAAGAGTCGTTTTTGGTTCCATTCTTGGCACCATGTGAAGGGGTGTGTGCATGTGAAGGGATGTGTGTGTGTGTGTGTGTGTGTTTTGGATGTTACAGGAGGGGGCTGGTGTAGTAGGATCCAGCTGCAGTCTGATATGAAAAGCAGTGATCAATTTCCCCTAATGACCTGACAATTTTCATACCATTCCTCCATCTCCACCTATTCACTTACATACAAAGCAATCAGAAAACAGTACAAAGACACACATCGCCGTGTTCCTCAGCACCTGGCCTCTACAAATCGTTACATGCCTTTAATACACATGCACACACCATGATTGTTTAAAAGAGTCTTAAAAATAAACAATATGGCTTTATTCTTTGTCCAAGAAGCTACTTCCAAGCCAGGCCACATTTAAGGTAAGAAAGTTAAGCTCATAACAACCAAAGGGTTTTACAATATTTAATGTGTGTAGTTTTAAAAATGCAATTTCCTTAACATGGCCTTTCCTTAACATGGAGTGAAAGACAAGAATCACTTCAAATTCGGTGTCAGAATAGTATCGGAATAAAGTGTAGTATCTTTGAGACGACAGAGGCCAGAGTGTTCAGTGCTCCCAGACTGTTCAGTGCTCCCAGAGTGTTCAGTGCACCTGCTGATGTCTGTCTGGGTGCATGGTCTTAGAGACTGGTGTCATGAACCCATCAAGGGCCTGAGATGAAATTACACGCAAAAATGTACTTATATGTATCACACATGATCTGATGTTACCAAGAGACTTGGACGTGTGGCACGTTAAAGCAAAATACTTCAAAAGCAAGATACAAGAAAATTACTTTAGTATGTATAGTATAATATTATAGGGATTGTGAACTATGTGTATTTAATAATATAAAATTTATTATTTTATTTTATTTAAAATGTATTATATGTTTAATATTAAAGTGCAGTTCTAGCATGCACTGATATCATTCTTCTAAAATAAATGGAAAAATCAGGTACAAGTGATTACAGTTCATTTGCTTCACTGAAGATCAATGTTGAGGTCAATAGAGGCTGCAACAATACAAAGATTTAATGTTTGTGGAGAAAAAAGACCTCATGTCAAAAAGAAAGAAAGAGTTTGATTACGATGCTAAATTATGCAAAACAAGTTCAAATGAATCACAGAATGAAATAAATCTTTCATGGTAATCTGATCACCCCAGAGATAAATGGGGTATTAATATGTAGGTTGACACCTCTGATGAAGGAAAAGCAAACCAGAAATTTTGTGGCTAATTGTTTTCGACCTTTTGTACACTTTCACTGAGGAGTTATCTTCTTCTGACATAAGTCGTATATGTCCCATGTGAACAAACATTTCTTCTGAAGTCCGACAGGATCAGTTCACTTCAAGATTTGCATGAGAGCAGCAGTCTGGGGGGTTGACATGCTACCTGTTTATTTACATTTTGTATTCCCCAGTTTTATTCTAGCACAAAAACCCTTGACTATCTTCATGAAAGCCATCATCTACCTTAGTAGAACGATCTTTAAATCGTTCTTTGGGTATTCAGGCTGAATTTACCTGTGAGGTTGTAAAAGACACTTTAGGCCTGGGAAAGTATTCTGGACACACTGGTTGTACATTTGGCATCTAACCAGAATATGTCCAGTAGAATGTAACTGGTAGAGGCTCCTGAAGAGGCACTTGAGGAACCGTGGTGTACCTTTTGTGAAGGAAGACTTTCCAAAACCATGTGGTGAAGCCCCTCACTGATGTCAGAGTGATGATGTCATCACTGAAGGGCATCAGGACGCACTGCAGCAGAGCACCAGAGGCATGAGATATAGCAGGAACCCTAAACCCTAACCATAAACCCTAACCCTAGTCCAGCAGCATGAGGACAGTTTAACACAGTTGAGAAACAAGTGTGTTAAACATATTAAAATGCCCTAAGCACTACAGTACTATCAGAGCCATATTAATGATTATAAAGAACAGCAGTCATTACTAACCATTACTAACCCTAATCCCTCAGTATAAGAATGAGATCAATAAAAATGAAACATTTTAATAAAATAAAATTAAAAAAATGTTTTTAATAAAATCAATAAAAATGAAACCCTAGACCCTAACAAACAAGCCATTTAATTAGAAACAATTCATGCACGGAACTGCACAGGACCCACAAGGGGGACACTTCTTGCAACACTGCAACTGTATGAATCCTAACCCTAACCCTAATGCTAACCTAACCTTAACCCAACCTAACCCTAATGCTAACCTAATCCTAACCCTAACCTAACCTAACACTAACCATATGAAAATGTTAAACAAGCCAGGGAAAAAACAAACATATTGAGTTCACCAGTATACCCAGTCTGAGCTGGTAGTACAGCCAGTGAACCCAGTCAGAGCTGGTATTACAGCACTTTTCTATATAAAAATGTCACGATTAAAATCGGGGGTGGAGGGGGATTCAGCGAGGACATTTTATCTGGCTGTATAAACAAGCTGTGCTTGGCTGGAGGTCTCAGCAAATCAGTGACCCGCAATTTATATCATATGTCTAACTCATTCGCTGTGAATGCACAGTACACGGATAGACAAAACCGTCACCGCACTTGTGCATTACATTGTTTCCCAGACAGAGACGAAAGGAGATCATGTAATTTTATTCGTAGATTGTTGTTATTCAGTGGTGCAAGACGAGGTGATCAGCCATTAATCTGCCTACTGGGACCGAGGCATGAACAGCAGTGTTGAGAGAGGCTACAGCTAAAACAGCTACATGGAAAAGAACTGCCAGCATATTCGCAGTCTTGGCTTTGTATATTGACGCTTTGAACTTGAAACGGAAAAAAAAACAAAACATTTTTTTGAACTTATATCTTAAGGTCAGTTTTCTCAAAGGCTTTTAATCAAATCAGGTTTTGTACATAGCCACTGCATTTGACTTCATCAAAAGCCATTGGGAAAACATTATGTTCAGGACAGTATTATAAACCATGATCTTATCATTGCTGCAAGTCAACTTGTAAATCCTCTATCTAGCATTGTATAATATAATTAAATCTATTGAATTTTGATAATGCCACCCTTTTTCACCTCAGGAACACTACCACTACAGGAGCTGAGAGCTCTTTAACCTACAACCATGAGCACTGTCTGTTACCTTCTGTTTTACTGTCATGCAGGTTAATCAGGGATTTAAGCTTGCTTGTTTAAACAAAATGCAAAAGAACATTCCTCTTCTTGAGACTATTTGTGGATGGAGATTACATAAACTTGCTTAATGTATGTGGTTATAGTGATATAATAAGGTGCTGGTTTTGGTGTACTTGTAGATTACACTAATACTTTGATGGTCCATCTTCATGCTTGTAAGTGCAATGACATTTGGTGCAGCTGTTATCAAACAGCTATAACAAAAACAAAAACTGTAAAGTGCAAAGAATACTGATTAGTCCTGATTGACAAAATTCACAGCCAAGTTCATTGCGACTAAGAGTGAAGCCACATGTTAAATACTCAAAATAAGAGAACATCATTTAAAATGAAAGGACACAGAGAGCTGTTTCAGCAGCTCAACCTAACAATGACATTGTCAGAGGTATAGTGTCTACGCCAGAGTGCACAGATCCTGAAACTGTAGAGTTCTGCAGAGATTAGGTGGAACCGAACCTTCCCTGAAATTCAGATGCTACATCAACCTGATCATGTGTTGGATAAACCTGCTGGGTAGCAGAGGTTTGCATTAGGGTCAAGGGTTATGCATGAGTTATGTGGAGCTGAGGTTTGCAGTAGGGTCAAGGGATGTGCATGAGCTTTATCATCAGTCCAAAGCCATCAATCTACTAATAAATCTAAGAAAATATTTTTGGAAAGATTATGATGAACAAGATTTTTAGAAAATTATTAAGCCTGAGAGAATAAAAAATGCTACAAGTGTTCCTTCACAGCAGCACTACAAATTATTACATCTGCTGTTCCAGTTCTGTAAAATAGCAAATCAGCATGTGCCATCTTCCATTAAAATACTTCACTCTACACATGCACTAGAGTGTGAGTAAAAGCATCTCAGTTCAGTGCCGCTGTTGTAACAACGCTCACACTAAACACACGACTGTAATCTCTGATCCAAAACCAAAGGGTAGTTTTGTGCCCATGGACAGAACCATTGCATAACCAGATTATATCAGTGGTGCCAAATTCAGCAATAATGCATGTGCTCAAGAACGAACGAACGAACGCAAACGCACACACACACACACACACACACACACCCTTAAAGTTGCTTTAGATACAAATCAGAGCAACATGGCACATTTTTTCATGTAAACATCTTCAACTGCTACTTCAGACAGATGAGATAAAATAATTTAAGCAAAATGTTGGTCAAAGTTCTTGTGAATAACTAACTCCAGCTGTTTCCAACAAATAACAGTCCAAAAGCCAGATTCCAGATATAATTATTTATTTGGATTTGTCTTGTACCCAATGAAAACTGACTGAAGTCTGTCCTGCAGGTATTCTACACTCAGGTTACACCAGTCCTGGATTGAACAGAATCTCTCTCTACAAGTCTTTACAACATGACTGTCCCCCAAATAATCACACCCTTACAATTTAAAACCCTTGGTATTTCAGAGACAGATTAATGAGGTAAAAGAAGAACTTTGCGAGACATGCCATCGAATAAAATATACATTTTTTACTTACATTTCATCCTGTGCTAACCACCAACCATCAACAATGCATCGCATGACAAACAGAAGGCCAGCAAATACAATGTGGAGTATGCTGAAAATAAACTGAAGTTCTTTAACCAACAATCACCGTTTCATCATCGGGGAACTCATAATAGGGCACCTCCAGATTGAGAGGAGCAGGGCCCTTTCTGATGCGACCCGATGCATCATAGTGTGAGCCGTGGCAGGGACAGTAATAGCCACCATATTCCCCAGCATTAGCAATCGGCACACAGCCCAGATGAGTGCACACACCAATGACAATAACCCATTTGGGATTAGTCACACGATCTTTGTCATGTTGGGGGTCCCGGAGCTCTGACAGATTAACGCTGGCTTCGGTAGCAATCTCCTTCTCTGTGCGGTGGCGGACAAACAGGGGCTTCCCTCGCCATTTGAAGGTCATGTTCTTGCCTTCTGGGATGACGCTGAGCTTGATCTCAATCTTGGACAGGGCCAGCACGTCCGCTGAAGCACTCATGGAAGAGATGAACTGTGTGACGACCGTCTTGGCTGCGTACACGCCCAATACAGCTGTGGAGCCCGTCATCAGATAGGAGAAGACCTTCCGGGCATCGCCGCTGTCCTGTGCTGACTTCTTTGGGTCCATCACCTCGGGTCGACGGTAAACAGAGAAATCAGGGACTCTGATGTCCGTGTGGGCAAAACGAACTCCTGCTACGGCTAAAAAGGAAATACAAAGCTGTGACAATACCCTACCTACAATTATTTTACAAATCCTGTATACAGAAATCCAAAGGTAAAAGCAAATGTAACTAGTCATCTATCCACCGAGTTTCAACAAGATACAAGAGAATCGTGTGCATAATGCAACAGTTTGTGCCAGTTCGTTTACCGGTTAAAACAAAAACTATTAGCGCATAGATTTCATTAGCTAACTATCGAGCTAGCTAGCATTGGGGACACTATTCGCTAGAACTAGCAAGTAAGCAAAACAGAAAATCTAACTAGTTTAGTTTACGCTTCAATCAAGGAGTTTATTTGAACTAAATCACATCATTCTTCAGCATCAGTGTTGCTGTTAACATTGACAGGGCTAGGCTAGATACGTTATGCTAACTTAATGTTTTTATAAAACGATTGTTAGCATGCTAACAGACGCCCTTGAGTTGTAACTGAATAACCTCGAAGCCTACGCCACTTAACTTGCTCAGTAAAGGTCTTTAAAATACATGTTTTTGAACCAATAATAATACAGTCTACTCTGTACGGTCTCCTGCGGACACAGCGTGTCCTTGACTACAACTGTAGGCCTTCAGGACGAGACCGGGACGCTCGACTCACCATTTAAGCGGGAGGAAACTGTAGGCCCTGTCCTGGCGCAATGACCACAGAGCAACGGTTTATTGGCGTCTAGCAGCACTGTGTCCTTCTTCACGACCGCCGCAGGACTGACCGCGCTCAGCGGCCCCGCTACGGCCAAGCACGCGGCTCGCAGATACGGGGAAACCGTTCCAGCACGAGCCACAACAGACAACATCTTCAGCGCGTGAGAGCAGTTAGCGTACGAGCTAGGCGACCTTGTAATGCCGCTGCTAGGCACCCTGGAGATGACGTCAAGACGTGCCTGACGCCATTTCCTTTGAAACTCATGGCAAAATTTGAAATCATGTTAGGGGAAATAAAATCTTTTAATTAAGTTCAGTAACTGACCTTAACATTTGTATTCCCTAAGAAATCTACTATATTTCATATACATCACCTATGGTCCTTTTTGTTTGTTTTATTTTATTTTTTATTTATTTTGCATATTTATTTGTACTTCATGTGTTGCAGTTATTTTCTACATATTTGACTGTGTATCTTGTGTAACTTGAAAATTACCTGAGCCAAGCCAAACTATTTGACTTAGAGGTTTTACATCTTAAAACTACATTAACCTGCTCTAGCGCAAGTCAGAAAAAAGAACCCAAGACCATTCAACACACAGAACATTTATGCGTGTGATTTTAATGTAAATTGTGTAAAAATAAGTCCACTTAAATATCTGAAAAATAAAATTTCCCAGTTACAACTTCAAGTTTCAAGTTTCAAGTTTGGTTTATTCGTCACATACATAGTCATACACAGTATAACTCGCAGTGAAATGGTGGAGAGTGCTCTGTCCAAACTGAGGAAAAGAAAACGGGTGCATAGAGAAATATAGATATTCTCTATATGTGAAATATATATATTTCTATTATATAGCTTATGTAAATCTACATTTCTTTATATATATATATATATATATATATATATATATATATATATATATATATATATATATATATATATATATATATATTATTTATATTTATATTTATATTTATATTTATTTTATTTTTTTCCTTCAGATTTATAGATCTCTGTATTTCTGTTATACAGCATATAGAAGCCGAGGTTTCTATTATATAGCTTACGTAACTCTAGAGTCTAGACCTTTATCATATATCTTATTTGGCTTATCTAGCTGTAGATTTCTGTTCCTCTGCACTGCAAGGCCACCAGCTCTGCTCACTAGCCATTTTAATAAATCCAGCAGTTATGTTTAATTTTAAAGTGCTGGCTTTGATCAATGTGATGCAGCCTCCCTGCTATTGAACCCTGGCTGTATGAGGCAGCACTTCTCTCCTGCTAAAAATAAAGTCTATTGACATTTCTAATCTATGAGTGTGCAGCTTGGCTCGAACACTCTCCATACTGTATCTGCAGCTTCACCCCTGATGTTAGGCATTGCTGTTTCTTCCGTCCTCCTCATTAGTCTGCGGCATGCAGAGCAGTAGGGCCGTCTGGAGGACGTGATTGAGTGAGTGTTCCTTGCCATTCAGATGGCCCCTTCGGTGAAACAGCCCTGTATCTACATGCACTTTTTGAGTCTCACATTTGTGTGTTTGTGTGCATGTGTGTTTTTAAAATCATTTAAGTAAAAAGATCATTGTTGACATGCAAGTTAATAATAAAGCAGGTCAAATGGGGAAAAAAAACCAAAAACCTTTGGTGATCATGTTGAACACACTAATCGAGTATTCAACATGTGTGCTAAACACTGAGACCCATGGTATCATTCTACTGTATGTGAACTCACTGAATGGGCAGACAGTCTAGACCTTTATAATATAGTTTATGTGGCTCTAGATTTATATAGTGCTAGGTTATTTGTTTTATATAGCTCTATGTTTATATAGCTCTAGATTATTGTTTTATATAGCTCTATATTTATATAGTTCTAGATGATTTAGGTTAAATTACTCTAGATTTATATAGCTAAATATTATTTGTTTTATATGGCTCTAGATTATTTGTCTTATATAGCTGTAGATTTATATAGCTCTAGATTATTTGGCCTGCACTACAAGGCCATCTGGTTGTGCCCTGGTTATGGAAGAGTGTAATCTTTGATAGAGATAATCCCGTAGAAGAGAGCACAGTGTCTCAGAGCACAGGCCTCTTTCAGTAACACTATAAGTCTCTTGTACCCAAAGTATTACTAATGCCACAGTAAAAGCTGTTGAGTGACCTCTGACCACCACAACACACACACACACACACACACACACACACACACACACACACACACACACACACACACACACACACACATTCTTTCTCTGCTGATAGCTTCACATTGTAAGAAATTAAACAAATTGTCTCTTTATTTAGAACAATGTGAATATTTTCAGCTCCATAAGCATTTTAAGGACACAGAGGACTGTGCACATTACACTGATGCTAATATCAGTATGTATGTCAGTGACCCCACAGACCCCAGTATTCACTGTCCAATAACACTTCCCAGAAATACTCCAGAGACGTCTGTCTATGCTCCATGAAACTTATGTGAAATAATAGGACTGTGCATTTTGCATATGATGAAGGACTAAACTGCATTTAATTAGCTACCTAGGGTTGAACTATAGTTGAGGAAGATTGGGTTTAGCAGTAGGGCTAGGGAGATTGGGTTTGCTGCCTGATTAAAATATATAATATATATATTATATATAATATAATATATGAAATATATCATTAGATAGACAAATATGACCACTGACCCTGCTCCTATGATGACCACTGACCCTGCTCCTATATAAAGTAACTGAAACTTGTACTAGTAGGGTATTGTTTATTGCACTGATGTTGACTGCTCTGTTGTTGACTAACAAACTCTAGTACTTATTGTTTCTTGTCACTGGTTGTTGTCTGTTATAGAGCTTATATGTGTTTTACACTTCTAGGCATCAGGATTGATCCCTGTATTTCTACAGTATTCTAGTTCATTGGTATCTTGAACTCTAACCTACTGTACTAGCTAGGATATATTCTATGAGTAAATGACAAAGCACTTTTTTAAGTTTCTCTGGATGAGTGCATCTGCTAAATGCCATAAATGTAAATGTAAATGTAAATGTATTTATTTTGGTTTTGTACTTTGTCTTGAAGTTAGACAGTACAGCTTGATGGTTTGTTTACACTAATAAATAGCAAAGCATTTGGCTTTGGTTTTCTTTAGATCTCTTCAGGTCTACAAATAGGTTTGATATTTTAACAAAACAAAATGAAGAAATCGTTGTCTTTAATGGTGAAGATAATTGATGAGTGCACTTTTTTAAACACTCTTAATACATTACAGTCATTTGTTATCTCCTGTTGTGAGTTTTGGTGAATTAGTCTCTAGGCACAGAAAGGAGTTCCTATTTAATGCGTTCTTGTAATCTTTTGAACTCAAATGAATCTGTGATCTGAAGTTACAGACAAAACTGGGAAATTACACAGAAATTATATTGTAATATATAAATCTCATTCTACCACTCTTAAATGATTAAATATGCCAACATACGTGTCGTGACATAATGTGTGAACTTAATTTCTGTGTATATATTTTAATTCTACAAATTATAAGTATTCCACTATATGCACTGAAGGCAGTCACAGAAACACTTATGCAAAAATTTGCCTAGCATTTGCTAACACAACAACCACGACTGCTGGTGTTTTAATTTTCTCTTGTCATCTACATGTATTAAGATGCAAATCTTGTTCTGGTCCCAGATTGTGTTCAAGGGCAATAACATGTTTGCCAAACCCCACCTTCAATGGTTCATCTTCACCAGACCCAATACCACATTACCATCCTATTAACCGCATCTTGAAAGTGGCTTTGTAATTGATAAGGAGGTTGGATTGGGGGGGTTCTGAGAGTGACAGAAGGTGTAGCAGCCATCAGACAGGAGGGGCTTATCTAAATGGAAATCTCCAGCTTTAACCAGAGTTTTCTTCACAGTGCTTCCCAGGGCAAAAGGAAAAAAAGTTACTTGCAATGACAAATGAAACGCAGACACTGATTGCTGGTTAGTGTGATTGTTATGGTCCACAAACCTACAGTACCGTCCATGTCCTCTTCATGACAGACATGCTATTACAACACTTTAATACCAGAACCCGTCGGTCTGAGGGATGTATTATTTCTCATCTGGTGTTTGTAGTGGTCACATTTACACTATATTTATACAATATATGTAATTGTGAGTGTAGATTATGAGACTATAAAATTACTCTATGACTGTCATGTCTCAACATGTATTCACACCAAACAGTAATTTATGTAATTTATTTTTGATTTACAGACCCTGACACATTGTCTTATTTAAATTGCAGACAAAGCCAGAACTTCTTTAGCTGATCCAGCAACATCACTACATCCAATCAGGCTTTCCAACATCGCTCCATCCAATCAGGCTCTCCAACATTGCTCCATCCAATCACGCTCTTCCTGTGTTTAGAGCAGATTAATTGAACCACACTGCAGGCAGTGTCATCAGATTTTGGAGGGTAGGATAATGTGTTGAAGCCCAGATAGTGTGTTGGAACACTGATAGTGTGTTGAAGCCCAGATAGTGTGTTGGAACACTGATAGTGTGTTGAAGCCCAGATAGTGTGTTGAAGCCGAGATTGTGTTTTGGAACCCTGATAGTGTGTTGAAGCCCAGATCATGTGTTGAAGCCGAGATTGTGTTGGAACCCTGATAGTGTGTTGAAGCCCAGATCGTGTATTGAAGCCCAGATAGTGTCATCCACGGTGTTCAACAGTTTCACACATCTTGGTTCAGATGTCACAGTTCGATAAACTGCCGCTGATACCAGTTCCACTGACTTTTTGCTAACCCCTCCAAGCACTTTCAGTGTCTTCACCAGTGCCGCTACCTGCTGGGATAGCCACTGGGACAGGCTGTGCTGGAGGGGATCTGACAGCCTTATCTGAGCACAAAGGCCTTTAAGCAGAAAGTGTCAGTGTGTCTTTGCTTCAGCACTGTGTGCTTAGACTGATAAATAAAATAAAATATGATGCACATAAAAGCCTGTTGATCAAAAAGACTCCGATACAAGCTTTGAACCAAAACCGAGTTGGAAATATTGAATATGAGCTCATCTACGGAGCTTATGGAAACAAGACTTTAAAATGTCATGTCTAGGTCATGGGAGTTTTCTTTGCACTGCAGTTATCTAGGGATTAGTCTGTGGGATTAGGAAAACAGGAATTTACAGAATGTATGCCATTTAAAAGACACATCCAAATATGTATCATTGACTCTATGTTTAATCCACTGAAATTTGCAGATCTTTGTAGTGTATGAAGCTTCTTTTTGTCTGTGCTACACCAAGTGCTCATTGTTCATTACACTCTTGGCTCTTGTCTTATTGACTACTAACTTAAGCGTCCATGACAGTAAATTAATCTAAATTCATAAAATAATCTTACTAAGATTCCCTTAGCACAGGTAGTGCATAATCCAGAGACTTTCTTTTAACTCCGTGTAAGCCTTATTAGGTGGCACAGAGCTGCATACTGAAAGTTCATTAATTAAAGCCATTTATTAAGTTAATTAATTAAGTTAAATAAGACCCTGTTTATTAAGCACACAGGCAACTTAATAGTTCTTCTTGGCACTAATGGTTTGACAACTTGCTTGTGTTAGAAGGTTCACAAGTGTAGGTTTTCCTGTCCATAGAAACAACAGCCATTACTGCTCACAGACTGCTCAGTACAGCTGTTACTGCTCACAGACTGCTCACAGACTGCTCAGTACAGCCGTTACTGCTCACAGACTGCTCACAGACTGCTCAATACTAGGACAGCTTGGTGTCGTTCCTGCCGATGTAGGATTAACTGTGTAACTCATGCATTACTGACAAAACTGGGAGGCCAGCAGTGCTCTGTGGTTAGTGACAGTGAGAGGCCCAGAGAGATCTTTCTCTTACTCTTGCTCCTTTAGTGTTCTGTCTTTCCTTTTGTTATTGAATCACACACACTGTGGTTTCTTCCTACCTGTCCACATCACTGATCTGTGTATAGCACCTAGGCAGCTTCTTGTGTCTGGTAATAGTGCAAATATTCACACTGCCAAATGGGTTTTACTCTCCACAGTTCAAAGACAGTCTCTGTCAAACAACAGTCATATGAAACACAAGTAAAACTCGCAGTCAGACAGCAGCCCAGTGCAACAGGGATGTGAGTTTTTTGATGTATATCTATTACAATGAAGGAAATCTCAGCAGTAATGACATAATTTGCCAACAACGCTCAAAAAGGTCCATATTCTTACACTATTTCAGGCCTTTAAAGACCAAATATAGAAAAATAAAACAAAAACAAAAAGCAAAGGATTAAACCAAACCCTGTATAGCATGTTTTTTTGGGGGGTTTTTTGTGTGTGTGTTATGTGTAAGTTTGTTGTGTGTGTGTGTGTGTGTGTGTGTTGTGTGTGTATGTGTGTGTGGGTGTGTTTTGTGTGTGTGTGTGTGTGTTGTGTGTGTGTGTGTGTGTGTGTGAACATACATTCATTGCTTTCTCTAATCTTTATTTTTGGTTGTTTTTTTAACTTGGACGTGTTTCCCCTGTGTTGGATGTTAGCTTGAATCTCAACTCTGCAGGACCTCAGATCACAACACTGCAGGACCTCAGACCACAGCATTGCAGGACGTCACTGCAGGACTTCAGGCCCACAGAGGTGTCGTTGTGTATGCCCCCGTGATGCCTCACGTAATCATTGTGTTTATAAATTTCTCCATCATGATGCATCAGTCTGTGGGGGGTTGAGGATTCCTTTTCTGCAGTCAGTATTCCTCATATTCATTTCAACGCTTTTCACCAAAAAATGTTGCTTTATGATGGAGGGATCGGTACATCATTGAGTCCACTTGTCCGGTTTATCTTCTTTATTTCATCAAGAAACATTTCACTTCTTTTGTGTCTTCTCTTATTCAGAAAAGATTTTATCCAGAATACCCATGAGAAATATAATCACTCATAATTAATACAAAATTGTGATCCTTAAATGAATCTTGTCCAGAACAATAAAAATGATTTGCATAGGCATGAATTTGACATGACGTGACATTTTTTATGATTGCACATGCACTAGTTGTTACCTGTAACATAAAATAATACTGATATTTAACAGAAGTGTTTTTAAAGTGTGTGTGATTAAACTGTTGTTAGGACTGGTGGCTTCACACACTCGTGCTAAAGGGAGTCACTTGACTGTGGGAGATTGAGAGGTTCATGTTACTGTAATATTAGTGGTTTTTTACCTAGACTGAGGCCAGGAAAGAAAGAACATTAATGTCCTGAAGGCTGAATTAACTGCTACAGTGTTCTTTGATATGCTGATTGTCTTAAATAAATCCAACACTGGAAGTGTTCACACTTTTGCTGTAACCCCCATGTAGCAGAGAGTAATGAAAAAACACAAGATTAGCGGCTAAATGTAGTAATTGTAAAGGTGAACGCTGACTTCACATCACACGGCCTGCGGATTCTTCCTCGGAACAACCCACAGGTGCTGAGATTTATGTAAGTGGAACAGAAGTTTAAATGACTAGAATGATGATATGAATGATGACACTCTATCAGAAACCTCAGCCCCCTGACACACACACACACACACACACACACACACACACACACACACACACACACACACACACACACACACAGAGCTTACTCTCATACTGTCAACCAGAAACCTCAAGTCCCTGAAGGACTGGGGGGTGCAGGGAGGGGAGACAGGATAACACCCAGGACAGAGCACCGTCCACCACTGGGAGAAAGGACAATACCCAGGACAGAGCTCCACCCACCACTGGGAGAGAGGTCAACACCCAGGATAGAGCTCCACCCACCACTGGGAGAGAGGTCAACACCCAGGATAGAGCTCCACCCACCACTGGGAGAGAGGACAACACCCAGGACAGAGCTGCACCCACCACTGGGAGAGAGGACAACACCCAGGATAGAGCTCCACCCACCACTGGGAGAGAGGACAACACCCAGGACAGAGCTCCACCCACCACTGGGAGAGAGGACAACACCCAGGAGAGAGAACCGTCCACCACTGGGCATGCAGACATAATCATTCCCTACACCCAAGACAATTTAGTATGATAGCCAGTTGACCTAACCTACATGTTTTGGACTGTGAAACAAACTGGAGACCCCAGAGGAAACCCACACAGACATGGGGAGAACATGGACACTCCTCCCAGATAGGGACTTGAATCCAAGACTCTAATGCTGAGAGACAAACATACTAAATATCAAAGAACCATGCTGCCCCAAGACTAGAAGGGTTTCCTCTTCTCTCTGTCTGTGTCACTTTGTCTTCATTTCTGTCTTTTTATCTGATCTTATCAATTTGAGATGACAGGAGTCTTGATAAGAAGCTGTTTCTCAGAGCTTAGTTCTCAGAGCTCATATGCAAAGCCTTTATTAGGAGTGGAGCTGAGAAAAGATCCATCCACATTAAAGAGGCGTGTTGTGAAACACAGACAATCCCTGCATGGGTGATTATGTTTCAGCTGGCAACAAGTTATTTAACCCTAACTGATACACTGAGTAGCTTCTCATTTGTTAAACAACCATGTCGAAAGACCTGGAAAAGGTCATGGAAAAGATGTTAATCTATTTCAGTAGGGTCAAATTACTGGCATGTATCAAGCAGAAAAAACATCTAAGGAGATTGCTGAAACTACTCAAATCGGGTTAAGAACTGTCCAACGCATTATTAAAAAGTGGAAGGGCAGTGGGGAAACATCATCTTCGAGGAAGGAATGTAGTCGGAATAAAATCCTGAATGATTGTGATCGGTGATCACTTAAACGTGTGCTGAAATCAAATTGTAGAAAAACAACAGTAGAACTCAGGGATTTGTTTAATAGTCGAAGTAAGAGCATTTCCACACGCACAATGTGAAGGGAAGTTGAAGGATTGGGACTAAACAGCTGTGTAGCCTTAAAAAAAACACTCGTCAGTGAGGCTAACCGGCAAAAACGGCTTCAATTTGCTAGGGAGCATAAAGGTTGGACTCTGGAGCAATGGAAGAAGGTCATGTGGTCTGATGAGTCCAGATTTACCCTGTTCAAGAGTGATGGGTGCATCAGGGTAAGAAGAGAGGCGGCTGAAGTGATCCACCCATCATGCCTAGTGCCTACCGTACAAGCCTGTGGGGGCCGTGCTATGATCTGGGGTTGCTGCAGTTGGTCAGGTCTAGGTTCAGCAATGTTATGTGCCGAAAGAATGAGGTCAGCTGACTACCTGAATATACTGAACGCCCAGTATATTTCTTCCCTGATGGCACGGGCATATTCCAAGATGACAATGCCAGGATTCATCAGGCTCAAATTGTGAGAGTGGTTCAAGGAGCATGAGACATCATTTTCACACGTGGATTGGTCACCATAGAGTCCAGAGCTGAACCCCATTGAGAATCTTTGGGATGTGCTGGAGAAGACTTTGTGCAGTGGTCCAAATCTCCCATCATCAATACAAGATCTTAGGGAAATATTAATGCAATTCTGGGCTGAAATAAATGTTGTGACATTGCAGAAGCTTGTGGAAATGATGCCACAGTGAATGCGTGCCGTAATCAAAGCTAAAGCTACCTTTTTTTTGGCCAGGCAGTATATATATATATATATATATATATATATATATATATATATATATATATATGTGTGTGTGTGTGTGTGTGTGTGTGTGTGTGTGTGTGTGTGTGTGTGTGTGTGTGTGTGTGTGTAGAGAGAGAGAGAGAGAGAGAGAGAGAGAGAGAGAGAGAGAGAGAGAGAGAAAGAGAGAGTGAGAGAGCTACTGTGAGGTAAAAGATTAAGTATCATCCATGATGCAGGTGATGCACTTTAGAAGGTAAATGTTCTCTGACACAGAAATCCTTCTGTTATCTACAAAATAAACTCACATGAGATAAAAGAAATCACATTGAAGATCAGATCAGAGCAAGTGGAATGAATTTGTGATTAAGATAATATTCAGATGCCTTTCAAATTTAGGGGCTGTGATGAAGGGTTTGCATTTACTAACTCTGGAGCTACTCTAGGGTAATGTTTAGGGTTTCACTACCCTGGATAGGTTCTGCTCTGGACTTGTAACAGCCACACCACAGGCTATGTTTACAGCTACCATCAGGGATCTTTTCAGTAGTCTTGCCTGAAGTATTTATCTTGCACTAGTCTTTTGAAATAAATGAGTTGAGGTCTTCTTTACCTCTTAACATCTGTTTGCCTATTTGTTTATCTGTTCCTTGTTTTTACTAGGGTCAGGGTTACATATATTTTAGTGCATTTTTAAATCAACCAATAACTGGGAGCTGTCATTATTATATGACAGAATTAATTTAGTAAATTGCTATCTTGTTAGTCAGCAACATACCATCAATGTTTTACCACACCCACCCTTATATCATTGCTCTCTTAGCCCATCCACCCTCATAAAAATCATTCTTTTACCCCACTCACCCTCACAGTTCTTTCCTTACAGATTATATTTTCCGATTTACCACAAACGTCTCTAATCTGAAGCCCCATAATCTTAATCCTATCCTTAACCCCAACCCTCAACACCTGTCTTCCTATTATCCTCATTACATCAGGGTTCTTTGTAAACATCACATTCAGGTACTATGAATGGACACACACACACACACACACACACACACACACACACTTGAGTACACATACACAAAAACACTGCAGTGCGCATGCACACACACACACACACACACACACACACACACTTGAGTACACATACACAAAAACACTGCAGTACGCACGCACACACACACACACACACACACACACACACACACTTGAGTACACATACACAAAAACACTGTAGTGTGCATGCACACACACACACACACTTGAGTACACATACACAAAAACACTGCAGTGCGCATGCACACACACACACACACACACACACACTTGAGTACACATACACAAAAACACTGCAGTGCGCACGCACACACACACACACACACTTGAATACACATACACAAAAACACTGTAGTGCGCACGCATACACACACACACACACACACACACTTGAGTACACATACACAAAAACAGTGCAGTGCGCATGCACACACACACACACACACACACACACACTTGAGTACACATACACAAAAACACTGCAGTGCGCACGCATACACACACACACACACACACACACTTGAGTACACATACACAAAAACACTGTAGTGCGCATGCACACACACACACACACACACACACACTTGAGTACACATACACAAAAACACTGCAGTGCGCATGCACCCACACACACACACACACACACACACTTGAGTACACATACACAAAAACACTGCAGTGCGCACGCACACACACACACACACACACACTTGAATACACATACACAAAAACACTGTAGTGCGCACGCATACACACACACACACACACACACACACTTAAGTACACACACTTGAGCACATTCACACACACTCGAGCACACACACACAAACACACTCTTGAGCACACACACATACACACACACACTCTTGAGTACACATTTCAACAGCAGATTGTCTTGAATGCAGAAAGAGAGAAATGACAGATGTTTATGATATGTACTGTGATCTGTGGCAGGAGAGTTACAGAAATCCTGATATTTAAAGGGTAGAGTGGGGATTTCTCTACTCTCTGTGGTTTCCTAGGAAACCATGTATGCAATATGGCTCTGCTATAATTCATGGAATACTGAGTCATGATACATCAGCCCAAGCCGTCCTGACGCACACACACACCTCACAGCTTGTAGTAACTTCATTCACTCAAACGCATCCTTACTGCTAAGTAAGTGACACTTAGTGCATTTGTGTTTAATGACATACCAAATAGTGTTTGGCACACATGTTCCATAATACTCAGTTTTGCTCCTCTGTCTGTGTAGTCTGTTGCAGTAGCTGTGGTAGGTCTGGGTTTTGTTATTGAGCCCTTAATGCAACATTTCAGCAGCTTGGCTGGCACCCCAACAGATAGAGGTGGGGACAGGGTCAGTCATCTAATAGGCTGAGCTACCCCTGGCCCACTTTCCCCAGCCACTGGACCAGGCTGTAAATTGAAATGAAAATAGATATTTTTTTCAGGGGTTGGACACTAGCTTCAAAGAGAGGCCTTAAGGAATGACATCTCAGATGCTCAGTTGCACCGATTCATCAGAGCAGCTGACGGGTGGCAGAAGGTGGAGAGTAGGTGTAGCAGGTGATGCGGAGATGGAGTAAAATAGAGCCACAGTAGCACCTGCTCCTGGGTGGAGGACACAACACGCAGGTCTATGGTACCACTGACATGTACTGGACATGTTCTGGAACATGGCATCACGACGGTGAGGTGAGGTGGACTGAGGTGAGGTGAGATGAGGTGGATTAAGGTGAGGTGAGGTGAGGTGGGTTGAGGTGAGGTGAGTGAAGTGAAATGAGCACATGTGATTTACAGAATGTGCTTTGGCTGGTACAGCATGGGACAATTGCAAAAAAATTAAAATAAAATGCAGAGAAATAACACACAACAACAAAAAAACAAGACAGAAATCAAACAAATGAAACAGAGGTTAAACATTTCAAAATCAAAGTCAGATGCCGTTGTGATCAAAGCCATTGTCATAAAGCAGCTTTACAGATGCCAGTGAGCAGACCAAAGGTATTGGTGAGGAAAAACTCCCTAAGAACACAAGGGAGGAATGAGAAATACCAAGACTCTAACTGAACTGCAGATTTCAATGGCGCAAACCAAAGTGTTTCTTTAATTCTCCTAAAAATTCTACAGCAATATACTGTGGTGAAAGAATTTATTTTTCAGTAGGGTTAGGGTTAGGGTTAGGGGCTATAATTGTTTCTAATATTGTGTATATATATATATGACATAATAAAGTAATTTATAATAGTTAAATGGCAGTTGAACTTGTTTGATTTGATCCCTAAAACAATGTAATATTTCTTCTTAATTTCTCTCTTAATGCCATTTATTAGTTGTAAATGCTATAATAGTTCTGTAAATCCATTCAAGCATCTCAACCAATCTGTTTATTTCTCTGTTTATTTGTTCTCTTCTCTGTTAGATACACTTCACATGTCAGAATTTTGCTTTGATTTACACACTGCATGATTTCTTTACATCAGGAATTGGGGTGACAGTTGTATTACTCAGTTCCTCCCTTAAGTTCAGCATTATTTAATGAACTGATTTTATTACAATAAAGTATGAAGCCACTATCAGAGGGAAAAAAATAGCACAAATGTAGAAATAAAACAATACAACAAAATGTAACAGCATAAAAAAACAAACTATATGTTTACTTTTATATTTGAAACAAATCTCTCATTATTATTAACACAATCAAGCCATTTCCTTTTAGTCAGCCCAATCACAGTAATAACCTCTGCTCCTTTCAAATCATCACACTAGTCCACAGTTACCTCAAACCCCTCATCATGCACTCAGAACACAAGGAGTCTGTCTTGTGCAATGTGAGGGATGTGGGGCTGTAACAATGCTCAGTGATTCAGCAACACAGGAGAGTGGAGGGACAGAACCAATCTGCAGGTCACGTAATGCTCTCCTGCGGCCTCTCCAGTGATGAGGTTTTCATTTGCACAGTAGTCAGAGTGATTAACTCAGTCCTGGCACATGAAAAGTACCTTAGCTCAAAAAGAGCTTGACAAACCTAAAAAAATAACTGGCTTATTTACATTTTCACTGAGCAAATACAATGCAAATTCTCAAATTGTGTATTCATGTTAATTGCTACACAGAGCCTCTGTTGCTTAGACAACGTCATGTTGAAAAGGTGGATACTGTATTGTAACGGTTTTCACATGAACATATAACAATGTGTGAGTTTCAGAGAAAATAGAACATTTGAAGACATGACATATCAGACTATGAGTTCTGTTAGTATGTGAGACATGACTCAGCCCTGCCTCCAGTGTGCACAGTCAGCACAGTGGATAATCCCAGTAGGTGACAACTCTGACTACTACCCACTTTA